>NW_025729099.1:300000-561413 GCF_021461385.2 Schistocerca piceifrons
GCAAGGATTTTATGTAATTAAATATGTAAGCGCACAAACACTTAGAAAGAAATTAAGAATCAAACTACAAAACAAATATGGAAGCTATATATGCGACTCGCTACTGCACTGCTGCTGCACTGATACTTCACCAGTGGCTTAACTAATGATGATGGGGTACTAAACAGAATTGAGGAGAAAAGATGAAGTGATCTGCTGATATGAGACATACTAAGGAATTATCAATCTGGTTACTGGAGGGTAGTATGAGGGCAAACATTATAGAGGGAGACCAAGACATGTAAATAGCTCTTTGACACAACAGCAATTACCTATTAATGTGACTTTTTTGTGGACTGCTTTCAGGTTACAGTTGTATTGAGAATCTAGCTTTTGTGTGAGCACCAAGCACACAAACTCTGGCATGTAGGTAATGCATATATTGTTGCCAGCATCAGTAATAGTACCACAATATCACATGACCTTTTTCAGTACATCCACCTCCTCCCCACTTGAAATTCCTGAGATGTAATCTTGGATTTTCACGTACACAGTCAACAGAATCTGATAGCAAGTGGATGCTCTGTAGAGTACAATGAAAACACTAGCAACCGGGGTCCATTTGCATTTATTTATTTACATGTCAAGCTCCGTAGGACCAAATTGAGGAGCAAATCTCCAAGGTCATGGAATGTGTCAGTACATGAACTTACAACATAAAAGCAATAACAGATAAAAATAAATGTTCATGAACCTGAAAGAAAATCAGTCCATACGTTTAAGCAAACGCTATCAGCAATACAATAAGAATCAGCTTAATTTTTCAAGGAACTCCTCGACAGAATAGAAGGAGTGACCCATGAGGAAACTCTTCAGTTTCGATTTGAAAGTGCGTGTATTACTGCTAAGATTTTTGAATTCGAGTGGCAGCTTATTGAAAATGGATGCAGCAGTATACTGCACATCTTTTTGCACAAGAGTTAAGGAATTCCAATCCAAATGCAGGTTTGTTTTCTGCCAAGTATTAACCAAGTGAAAGCTGCTTATTGTTGGAAATAAACTAATATTGGTAACAAGAAATGACAATAAGGAATATACATATTGAGAGGCCAATGTCAAAATACCCAGACTCGTGAACAGAGGTCGACAAGAGATTTGGAAACTCAGACCACTTATTGCCCAACTGCCCATTTCTGAGCCAAAAATATCCTTCTAGAATGGGAAGAGTTACCCCAAAACATAATACCATACGACATGAGTGAATGAAAATAAGCAAAGTAGACTAATTTACGTGTCGAAGTATCACTCGCTTTCGATACCGTTCAAATAGTGAAAATCGCAGTATTAAGTCTTTGAACAAGATCCTGAATGTGGGCTTTCCACGACAGCTTACTATCTATCTGAACACCTAGGAATTTGAACTGTCCAGTTTCACTAATCATATGCCCATTCTGCAAGATTAAAACGTCAGGTTTTGTTGAATTGTGTGTTAGAAACTGTAAAAACTGAGTCTTACTGTGATTTAACGTTAGTTTATTTTCTACAAGCCATGAACTGAAGTCATGTACTGCACTACTTGAAACCGAGTCACTGTTCCACACAACATCCTTTACTACCGAGCTAGTGTCATCAGCAAACAGAAATATTTTAGAGTTACCCATAATACTAGAGGGCATATCATTTATATAAATAAGGAACAGGAGTGGCCCCAACACTGATCCCTGGGGCACCCCCCCCCCCCCTCACCCCCCCCCCCACTTGACAGTACCCCACTCAGATCCCACATCACAGCCATTATCAACATTGTGAATAATGACTTTTTGCTGCCTGTTGCTAAAGTAAGAGGTGAACCAATTGTGAGCTACTCCCCTTATTCCGTAATGGTCCAACTTCTGGAGCAATATTGTGAGATCAACACAGTCAAATGCCTTTGTTAAATCAAAAAATACAGCAAGCATCAAAACTTTTTGTTCAGCCCATCCAGTACCTCACAGAGAAAAGAGAATATAGCATTTTCAGTTGTCAAACGACTTCTAAATCCGAACTGTACATTTGATAGCAAATCGTGTGATATAAAATGATCAATTAACCTTACATACACAGCCTTTTCGATAACTTTTGCAAACACTGATGGCATAGAAATAGGTCTAAAATTATCTACATTATCCCTTTCTCCCTTTTTATAAAGCGGCTTTACTACTGAGTACTTTAATCACTCAGGAAACTGACCATTCCTAAAGGAAAAATTACAAATATGGCTAAATACAGGGCTAACATGTGCAGCACAGTACTTTAATATTCTACTAGACACTCCATCATAACCATGAGAGTCCTTAGTCTTCAGTGATTGAATTATTGACTCAATCTCCCTCTTGTCTGCATCACAGAGGAGTATTTCAGACGTCAATCTCGGAAAGGCATTTGCTAAGAAATTTATATGATTTCCTGTAGAACCTAAATTTGTATTTAATTCACCAGCAATGCTCAGAAAATTATTGTTAAATACTGTACATATATCTGACTCATCAGTAACAGAAATATTATTACTGCAAACTGACTTTATATCATCAACCTTGTGCTGCTGACCAGACACTTCCTTCCCAACTGACCATATGGCTTTAATTTTATCCTGTGAATGAGCTATTCTATTTGCATACCACATACTTTTTGCCTTGCTAATAATATTTTTAAGCACCTTGTAATACTGTTTGTAATGGGCTACTGTAGCTTAATTGTGACTACTTCTAACATTTTGATATAATTCCCGCTTTGTTCTACATGATACCCTTATCCCACTAGTCAGCCAACCGGGCTGTCCATTACTGCTAGTACCCCATTTAGAATGTTCTAATGGAAAGCAACTCTCAAAGAGCATGAGAAATGTGTTATGGAAAGCATTGTATTTATGATCTATATTATCGGCACTATAAACATCATGCCACTCTTGTTCCTTGACAAGTTTTGAAAAACTCTCTATTGCTGTTGGATTAACTTTCTTACATAGTTTGTAATTAAATACGACATTGGTTGAGTACAAAAACCTTTTAGTGTTAAAATTTGTGCATCTTGGTCTGAAAGGCCATTCACCCTTTTACTAACAGAATGCCCATCCAGTAATGAAGAATGAATAAAAAAATTGTCTATGACTGTGCTACTGTTCCCCTGCACCCTAGTTGGGAAAAACACAGTTTGCATCAGATCATATGAATTTAGGAGAACTACCAACATCCTTTTTCTTGCACAGTCATGTACAAAATTAATATTGAAGTCACCACATATAACTACTTTCTGGTACTTCCTACAAAGTGAATCAAGAACCCTCTCTAGCTTAAGCAAAAATGCTCTGAAGGCGGAGTTAGGGGACCTATAAACAACAGCAATTAGAAGTTTAGTTTCACTAAATTCAACTAATGCTGCACAGATTTCAAATATCTGTTCAGTGCAGTGTCATGATACGTCTATGTACTTAAATGAAATACTGTTTTTTATGTACAGAGCCACTCCCCTACCCCGCAAGGAACTCCTTGAGAAACAGCCAGCTCAGGATTGTACTCTTGTGACAAGAGCTGGCCCACTACCATAATCTGTTTACTATATGCTACTTTCCTGTATACAGTCCTGGAGTCTTACATCTATAATCTGTCCTGTTTGATGTGTATCATAAATGTTGTTCCTTGCCTTTCTCTTGACATCAGTAACTGTCTTTGTTCCTTGCCTTTCTCTTGACTGTCTGAAGTCCCAGTGATTAATCACTTACAGAGAGGCATTTAACATTACTTTGTTCAGTATACATTTGCTACGTAACATATTGCTGTTTTTGCATAGTCTTTAATATCACCTTTCCATTTATATGCAGCAGGAAGTTCTCCATTACATATTGTGCAATAAATAGATTCATTGTCACTGTCAGTACACAATTTCACAAATTTTTATTCCTTTTGTAGATTAATATTAAAACACACTTTTTTTGCCTATTCCTCAATTATGAGATAAGAAATAACTGAGATAAAATAATAATAAATGCACCGATGACTTACTTGACACATGAAACAGCACAGACATATAGCCCTTGTTGTTTTGCCAAATTACAAAGTGAAAAGTTGTGGCAGAACCTGTAACCATAACTCCCTATTTATGTATGCAATTGTTCGAAGGCTGGATGAGAGAAGCATGCAAGAGAATGTTTAAAAATGTAATTTTACACATATAGGCCCAAAATAAAAAAAAATCCTCACCAGTCAAAAAATTCTCAAACCCCAGACAGCATAAAAAAGGCCTGTTTGGGCTAGTCTTCAGTGTATGATAGGCCTATCCAAAAGGTAGCAAAATTTCCATTCTTTTTTGTGTTTCTGTTGAAAAATCAATGATTTTCCTGTTTCGTAGGTTGTTTCCTTTACTCCCATATTATTTACATTCTGCCAAAACCTTACATGCGTGAATGTAACATGAAGTTCTACAGCGATATTGAAGAACAGAGTTCACAGTAAAGAAAAAAAAAGTGCACATTATAACTTCATAGTCCTAAATCAAATTACATTCCAATATAAAATTTATTCATTTAATGATTTACACAAGACTTTCATTAATATTAGATTTACATCCCTTTTCTCCTCGGAACAATTTTTCTGATTTTTGATCCCAAAAAATTAAGCAAAAATATCTGTTTCATCATCAACTTCCTGCAGTGTATTAGTGATTGACTCAATTGCAGGACCATATTTATCATTCTGCTCCCTTTTCTTCATTGTGGAGTACCTAGGAGTGGAAGTTTGAAGATCTGTGGACTGAAGAACTTTGTGTGTGGTTGCTGGGTTTTCATTAACTATAAATATAAAGGGTAGCCAACCAAGGACTCCCTGATTTATAATTAACTAACACAGGAAAGAAAAGAATTGAATGAATGGTAGATTAATTTTGAACACAAAGAATTTTGTACAGAAGTTATGAATAATACTTAGAAAAACTGCTAAGGCACTGTATAATGTCCGCTTTTATCAGCATGCATAAATAAATTTATCTTTAGCAAGCAGCCTTTGCAATCACATCACAATCTTTTCAAAATGCTCACTGATCATCATTTGTTAACACATCTTGAAATGTATGGAAATGAATAGTGAATAATGTTTTATTCATCTCATAACATACAATTTCCAATCATATGATTAGTGTACAGGAGACAGGTCAAAAAAATGGATAACTTAACTTAGGCCTAATTGGTACAAAGAATTTTAACATTAATATAAACTTTTATTTTTCTTTCCTCCTTTTTGTGATGGATAGCTACATTTACACACAAGACTATATGTAAATTTATCCTGCTCAAATGTTCAGTTCATCCTTCATGAACTCCCCAACAGTGTAGTAGCAGCGTTTGACAAGTATATCATATAGCTTTGATTTCAGTGTCTCTAGGTTCATACTCAGAACATTCTTTCCTTTTAGCTTGTTATGAATTTTCGTTGCCATATACTAAGGAGACTGCACATATAGGTTTAAGCAATTAGTGGGAAGCATAAAATTGTCTTTGTTTCTCGTGTTATACGTGTGATTGAAACAGTTTTTCTCGAATAACTCTAAATTGCTATGTAGAAAGATGATAATATCATAGATGTATAAGGAGGGAACTGTTAATAACTGTTGTTTTTCAAATAGTAGGCAACATGATGTCCTTGGATGGGCAGTAGACTGATGACCACAGATGTTAAGTCCCATAGTGCTCAGAGCCATTTGAACCATTTGATGGGCAGTACACATGTTCCTTATTATTCTTTTCTGCAACTTTACTATGCGCAATATATTGCTTGAATTTCCCCAAAAAATAATACCATACCTTACAACTGATTGAAAGTAGCTGTGGTATGCAATTTTCCTTGTATTCATGTCTGTTGCACCAGCTAATATTTGCATAGCAAATGCAAAGCTACATAATTTGTTTAGCAGGTAGTCAACATGTTTATTCCAATTTAAATTTTTATATAAGTTTAACCCTAAAAACTTGACAGAATCCACTTCTTCTATATCCTGATTTTTATGAGTTATTTTAATTTCATGGGGCTTTGACTGTTTTGTTCTGAACTGGACCATGTGGGTTTTGGGGATGTTCAATCTTAATCCATTCAGATGGAACCATGTTTCTAGTTTGTTCATTGTGTTTATTATGTAGAGAGGGATGTTTTTGGGCTTCTGGTTTTCAGTTAATGCAGATGTGTCATATGCAAATAAAATCAATGGAGCATTTATATTGTTCGGTAAATCATTTATATAGAACAAAAACAAAATAAGTCCTAGAATCAAGCCTTGAGGGACACCTTGGGCTACTGTTTTCCATTTTGAATAGTAATTTGCTGCATTTGATGAGACAATCACTCTTTGTTTCCTATTTGATGAGTATGAAGTAAGCCAATTTAGAACATTACTCTTGTCAAGCTTATAGATGAGCAGTGCATGATTTACAGAGTCAAAGGCTTTTGTGAGATCACAAAATATTCCTGCTACTTTATTATGGTTGTCTAATGATGTGCTGATCTTGTCGATAAACTTGTTAATTGCATCAGTAGTACTTTTGCCACGCTGGAAACCAAATTGGTTTTCCATAATAATATCATATTTCTCCATAAAATTTTGAATCTGCATAGCAGCAGCGTTTTCAAAGATTTTTGATAGGACTGGAAGGAGGGAGATGGGACGATAATTCCCCATATCCTCTCTTGATCCTTTTTTGAGCAACAGTTTTACTTCTGCATACTTCAGTACCTCTGGGAAGCTTCCTTGTTCAAAGGATTGGTTTATTACTTTAGATAGTGGGTATCCTATTACTTTACACACAAATTTAAGGGCTTTTGCTGGTATTCCATCCCAACCTGCAGAATTTTTGTTTTTTAGTTTTAATATAATTTTTTCTACATCTATTGTTGAAACTGTTTTGAATTTAAAGAGGCATTCAGAATTATGATTTAGTCCAAAGGGACATACATTGTTCTCATAATCTGCAATATTAACCTCTGGTTTCACTACATTAATGAAGAACTCATTGAAGCATTCTGAAATTCTAGCCGGATTGACAATGATCTCATCTTCAAGCTTAATTGTACAAATTCCATGTCTAGAGGCTTTGATATCTAATTCGTGTTTTACAACTGACCACACTGCCTTTGATTTATTCTCATGTTTTAAGAATAATTTATTATTTGTCATTTGCTTTGCTGCTTTGACAACTTTCTTAAATGTACTTTTGTATCGTTTAACATATTCAATAAATTCAATTTTTTTATTATGTCTTGGTTCCTTATGTAGCTGCCTTTTCTTAGCACTGGAGATTTTCATACCTTTAGTGATCCATTTTAATTTTGTCATTTTATTAAAATAAGTCTTCTGTGGAAACATTTCATTGAAAACACTTAGAAAATCCCTAAGAAATGCTTCAAAATTTGCTGTGCATGAAATATTTTTATCAAAGTGCCATTCTGTTTCCTTGAGCTTATTATGGAATAGAGTCAAAGTTTCTTGGTTGAAGATCCTTTTTACATAACCTTTTTTACGTGGGACTTCTCTACCTGCTCGGGGTAGCTCAATGAATAATGCTGAATGACCAGAAATTCCTAGATCTACACAAAATTTATATCCATCTTCAAATTCATAATTCGTTAAAATATTGTCAATGCATGTAGCCGACTGAGCATTTTCTCTTTTAGATTCAGAAAAAATTGAATTCGAAGCCATATTTTCTTTTTATTAAGGATTCAGTTGCAATGCAAACAGTTCATATTCATCCAGTGTGGTGGGATAGTCCCAGTTGATAATGTATTTCAACGTGTCCCAGAAAAGTAGTCCCAAAAGTCAGACTGAGTGAATATGGAGGCTTCCCATGCCTGTATCCATAAAAATGGGATAATCCACACAATGACCCTATTCTCAAAGTATTCCTCAAGAAAGTGGAACACCTGTTTGGTCGGATGTGGTCAGGCCCCATTTTGCATGAATCACTCAGTGCACATTGAAGCTCTAATGCTTATTGTTTGATGACAAACTTTTCAAAAATTATAATGTTTACTAGCTACTGATTCTTGCATGACGTAAGGGCTGATTGTATGCCCGCTGCATACCACAAGCCTAAACAATAGCTTTAGGAGAATGCAATGGTTTTTCGTCATACAAAAGGGGCTTTTTGGTATCCCAAAATTGCCAGTTTTCTTATTCTCCAACACATTCAGATGGATGTATCCCTAACCAGTAAACCAGATGCAGCCAGCACCAAATCCTTCACTTATTGTGAGAATTTGGTCTGCAGTAAGCCCTTTATTTCATAGTGGTTACAGATATGACCCGGTGGCTTTGGATTTTGAATAGGAACATATGTGGACCATTTCTCAGTAGTGTATGCATGCTTAAACACTTCAAACCAGCCTCTATAGAAATTGTTTGGGCAAATTTCCTCATATTCTGCTGTATTCTTTCAGAAACTATGGTGACATCTTCAGGAGTAACTACAGCTGCCACCGGCCCAACATTTACATGCTGCCTCTCCATTTGAAGTTGATTAACTGATTGCTCTGAACTTTGGAGTATTATTTATAAGTACATTGTTTTGCTATGACAGTTCCATGTTTTGTAACTATTATTTCAAAGCTTCTATATAAAGTTCTTACTGCTTTCACAATAAACATAATGTCTGTTCTACTATTTTCATGCTATTTAATTCTAATGTTAGCAAGTCCTTTGTTGGACATCTTGTATTACTACTGTTGCTATGCAAACTCTCCACATAATTTGCTACAGACTGCACTCCCAGTTTAGAATAGGTTGGCACTTCATTCCTATCTTCTGTCTGAAACATAAAACAAAGATTTAGATAAAGCATACAGACTTGACTTTGGGAGGTGCATACTCAAATTATTCACTTAAAATTGCAATGGACAGAAAATAAAACCTTACAACAGTAAACTTCAGTTAGTCAAAGCTGACTATTTGGCTAATCACAACTGTCATTTCTTCGGCACTCTATAATTTAGTACATTACAACAATAGTATCGCAAGCAATAAGTGGAAAACGGGTATAGACACATTTATGCTATCTGAAACGTTCCAAAACGATTAAAAAGAAGTGAAATAAGGCCCCTACATAAACAACAGTTCACTTTATTAGTGCAGCATGACCAAGCAGTAGCACTTCACTACCTAGCTGCTGATGCATAATATGACACACACTCATTTCTAAAACTTGCTGGTAGATTAAAACTGTGTGGCCGACTGAGACTTGAACTCGGGACCTTTGTCTTTCACGAGCAAGTTTCACATCAGTACACACTCCACTCCACTGTAGAGTGAAAATCTCATTCCAGAAACATCCCCAGGCTGTGGCTAAGCCATGTCTTCACAGTATCCATTCTTCCAGGAGTGCTAGTTTTGCAAGGTTCACAGGAGAGCTTCTGTGAAGTTTGGCAGGTAGGAGATGAGATACTGGTAGAACTAAAGCTGTGAGGATGAGGCGTAAGTCGTCCTTGGGTAGCTCATTTGGTGGAGGACTTGCCTGCGAAAGGCAAAGGTCCCGAGTTTGACTCTCGGCCCAGAACAGAGTTTTAATCTGTCAGGTAGTTTCATATCAGCACACAGTCTGCAGCAGAGTGAAAATCTCATATTGCACATCTACATGTAAAAAACTGTTGTGCTGAACAACAAGTTTTCCTTGGCTAGACAAAGATGGTTTCGACAAATGTAAAAAACTGTTGTGCTGAACATCAAGTTTTCCTTGGCTAGACAAAGATGGTTTCGACAAATGTGAACTGGTACAGTTTGTGCCGGTGCACTTCACAACTGGCTGTGTAAAACTGCTTGAATAGTTTTTATTCCCATTCACATGTTTGCACTTATAGGCCTAACACTTAACTCCTGAATAATATCCATACAAACGTTTAATGATGTATGCAATGTAAAGGAAATGTGCAAACAGGCACACACACACACACACACACACACACACACACACACACACACACACACACACACCAGTTTCCTCAGCTTCAATCCATAAAGCAAATTGTGGCCAAGTGCCTTGAATGTCAATGGAGTTGTTTTAGCTTTTTGTGAACATAGTGCTCAACCAAATATTCCATTTTATGCAAAATTGCACAATTTTGCCCTACATACTGCATCATTAACAGACAAATCTAAGAACTTTGTATGCCTTCTCTTTTCTTGTTGGTATGAATGTTGAACACATTTTGCTCATTTAAAAATTCTACATAACACTCCTTTGGACTGCATAGCAGTGGGTGAAAGATTTTCACCTTTCAACACACCCCAGTTACAATCTAACTGGGAGAGTGTTTTATAATAGTTTGCAAGTTGTACAAACATTCTTTTCCTTTCATCACATCTGTCAAAACATGTAATTCATCTCATGTCTTAAGTGGCCTTGATGCTCTTTCTAGCACTACCAAAAGAAGAGATGACCTGCCAGTAACTTGGTTGGTGTTCTTCCATCTCATTTGTCCACATTCAGATGTGTGTTTAGAACATCTGACATGCTCAGTATTGGTCTGCATGTTTGGAAGTACTCCTCGACATGCATTTTTCTCACTCTGATATCAGAAACTCAGTTCAGCCAATGTTGACATCTGAATTCCTGCTCTGTGTGACAATAGTTTAAGTATGTGTTTTCTCCCACTCAAATTTGCAGATTGTCCTTTGGTAACTCTTCACCTGAATAACAACTATTCTGCATCTGTTTGTCATACAAATGCTTATCAAGCATTCTAAATTAATACTGAGGAAATCTTTTCCCCTTTTCTTTGTTATAAATTTTCACACCCCATATACTGTACATGTATAACAAAGAAATGCACCACTATTACAGAACGGCATATTATGTCATGGCATTGAATTTTATAAAGAATTACATAAAACAAGTAAACAAATGGAAGTAAACAGTTTCAAATTGATTGTGAAGGATTACCTCTCAAGCACAACTTCACTTGAGTATGTAGAAACACAGAACTGTAGTGCCAGTTTGGATTGCATTAGTAGAGTGTACAAATAAACAAAATATTGTATAGTATCATTTCTTGCTAAGAATGACTTGTAAAAGTTCAAGAAATGTTTATAGTACTTAAGTAATGGGTCGATATATTTTTATACTGTGCAGTTATAGATACACAGCACCAATAAATTAATTAATTAATTAATGGTCCTACACCACACAATATACCCTTTGCTTTTTTTATTAATTTTTTTTTTAATTGCAAGCTCTCTAACAATGTACACAGGCAGTAATTTCAGTTTAATGTAGTCTCACAGTGGGAGCAGCTTGGAATTTTTCACTTTTTAAATCACAAGCAGAGGTGAAGCAGCAACAATAGAAAAAGAAGTAAAAAGAATTGCAAATACTGATGTTCGGTCCTAAGGCCTTTTGCACCCTTAAACTCTTGCTTACTCTCCAAGCTTGCAACACTCACAAAAACAAAAACAAAAATAGTTATTCATAAGGTAAAGAGCATTACACATTAATTAATTAATTCATTCATTTATCTATCATGTTCCCTAGACCCCACCAATGAGAATCCTCAGGGATGTGTAATGAATGAAGGTGTACATTAATATGAGACAAACAAAGCACAGAAATTCCTTCTCTGTTACAAAAAATGGCTCTGGGTACTATGAGACTCAACTTCTGAGGTCATTAGTCCCCTAGAAGTTAGAACTAGTTAAACCTAACTAACCTAAGGACATTACACACATCCATGCACGAGGGAGGATTTAAACCTGCGACCGTAGTGGTCTCGCGGTGCCAGACTGCAACGCCTAGAACCACATGGCCACTTCGGCCGGCCATCTCTGTTACATATTGAGAACTATCACTCCACTGCTCAATGCTATTCCACCTTATGTCATTTACATACTTAGTTATATTACATGACTGCTGTTTATCCACTATTAGTATTGTAGTATTCACTTAATTACTGTTCTCTCTTTCAAAGAAAATATTTTTACATCTATAAATACTGAGTCCTGTTTAAAGTGCATTGTTACTTGTTATAGAGTTTCATAAGAAACACTATTATCTACCATGCACATAACAGAAATTTAGATCCCCCAATTATGACAGCCCAGATAATTTGCAGAAACAGTGTGTAACGAGATGTGTTTTTAATTATCTTTTGAATTGGTAGGGATCCCAAATTTTTGGCTTTATGTTAGATGGGAGCCTGCTGAGTATCTTATCACCAGCATACATAGCTCTATTCTCCACCCTGGACAACAAAGCAATGTCTGGTTGAGAATTATTTTCATGTCTTGTATTCTTAATGTGAATATCACAGCTCAATTGAACCTGATTTTCTTTATCAACAACAAAAAATGTTAAGAAGTAAATGAATAAGAATTCCAAGCTCCTTAAAAATACCTGTCTAAGATATACAGTTATCTGCTTTACACAATATTCTTACTGGTCAGTTCTGCTGAACTTTATTTACTTTAATTGCACTGCTACAGAAGAAATCCCATAAGGCAGCAGGGTTAGAAATCATGCAAAATAAACCACTGCTCTTGTCTTTAGGTCAAAACAATAGGAGATGCATCTATTGGCATAGGATATTCAAACAGAGCTTCTTCATTAACTTATGTATGACCATTAATGCCTACTTGTGTTGTTAAAAAGTAATTATTGTTTGCTTGAAATTCCATAATATGAGTTTGTGTGAGGTTAAGACTTAAACCGTTAGCCGCGAAACACTTATATGCATATTAAGCTCTCATCTGAGATATGACTGCCAGGACTCAGTTTGGACTCTCAGTTAGTATGCTTGTGTCATCAGCATATATTACAGTATTTGAACTGACCCTTATAGTCAATGGATGATCATTTATGTAGATTACAAAAAAGAGTGGGTCATGTAATGATCCTTGTGACAATCCACATGTTATGTTCAACCATTCTGAAGCTATTTTCATACCTGTGGCAGAGACTATTAGTGCAACTCTCAACATACTGTTAAGGAGATAAAATTGCCTCTGAGTAAGGGGGATGCTGTTAATGCCATTTAACATTTTAGTTTGATAGTTGAGTTTCACAAGATGACAATGATTGGACTAGGTGTAAACTGCTCTGATAAAAGTTAAGTAAAATGTGGTAATAATTGTAATGTGCATTACAAAAAAGTTAGGAAAGGTATCCAGGGTAATAGTTGTAAATAGAGGTTTCACAAAAACTGTAGAACAAATATGATATTGGTAACGGTGGCCTACTCAATCATATGCTGCTTGTGTAACAAAAACACGTAAAAAAAAAAAAGAACACCATTATCATATGAGACAAGGCCTCAATAATTCAAGCACTGCAAAAATGATGAAGTAACACAAATAAAAACGCAAAATAGTTTAAAAGTGGACAAAAGTAATAGTTTTGTAACATTTAGCTCATGTGTAACAGAGAAATACTCTACATTGAAAAAAAATGAAAAAGTACAATTTGGAAAAAAATTGTGTAGCAATAGCAGATGAGGAACGATATTTTACACATACCTGAAATGAATCCAATAAAAAGTTTGTACTTGGGAATGTAGAAGATAGCACCAATGTGTTAAGACTTATGTGTAAAAGTGAGCCATCGAAAACAAATACACAATCTTCAAAAAACAATTCTGCAGTCACCCAAAAATGAATACAAATCAAAATATTCAAGTCAGAATATTCAGAGACAAGCACACAATGTTTCAAACTTTGTATCAAAGTCTGCTAAAGAGATGTCAGGTGTTGTTGAGCATGGGGTAAAATTCAGAAATATGATAAGCACTGTAGAAAAAGAATGTGTCAATTCTGTAGTAAACCTTCTTGATCACAACAGTTATGAAAAGGCTAGTTTTGCAATGCACGGGCAATAACTGATTGGATCTAGTAAGAAGAGAATAACATCAGATATAAACAAAGCTGTTGATGAAATAGTGTGCTAGAGCAGCTGTAAAAACAAACAAGCCATTACCTTAAATGCTCACATGCAGAGAAACTAGAGAAATGGGCTAATTTTCCAAACTTCATCTGGCCCAATATTAACACGCAGAGCAAGTATTCGACTCACCTTTACCTTGCAACCAAACTACAGGATCTTCCATTTTTCTGACCATTGCACACGTGGTGCAGTAGATGGTGAGCAACAGCAATGAGGAGATGTGCAACGTAAATGAAAGTAGATAGGTTTGTTGTTACATTTGAAAGATGATGTCTGTTCCGATTTTGGGACAGTCACATAGGAGTGATGCCAGTAGCACCAGCTTGCTTTAAATACACGCTATAATGGTCCTGAGCATTAATTACCTTTGAGATTGAACATGGTGAAATGATGTTAGTCTAGAATGCCTTTAAGGTGACAAAGATGCCACCATTAACACCTCATGAACAAGGTCATTTAATAGGGTTGTGGGAAGCTAGATGGTAGTCTACATTGTTGTAGAAAGACATGACAGGAATGTAGCCACTGTACATTATTGCTGGCAGCGGTGGCCACGAGAACGTACAGTCACAAGAAGACTAGCCCCTGATGGCCACACAGCACTACCGAGAGGGAAGACCGTCACGTTTGGTGTACGGCTCTAGAGCATTGTATTGCATTTGCAATAGCAATACGAGCAGCAGTTGGCACCACAGTGACACAGTGAACTGTTACAAATCAGTTACTTTGAGGACATCTCCGAGCCAGACGTCCTGTAGCACGGATTCCACTGATCCCAAACCGACACCATTTGTGACTGCAGTGGTGTCAAGTGAGAGGTCATTGGAGGGCAGGGTTGAGGTATGTTGTGTCTTCTGATGAAAGCTACCTCTGCTTCGGTGCCGTGACGGCTGTGTGTCGGTTAGGAGGAGGGCAGTCGAGGGCCTGCAACCGGCCTGTCTGTGTGTTAGACACACTGGACCTACACTTGGAGTTACGGTCTGGGGTGTGATTTTCTATGACAGCAGGAGCACTCTCCTGGTTATCCCATGCACCCTGTCACTATGGTGATTCGACCCGTTATGCTGACATTCGTGAACAGAATTCCAGGTTTTTTTCCCAACAGCGTAATGCTCACCCACATATCGCTGTTGTAAGCGAACATGCTCTACGCAGTGTCAATGTGTTACCTGAGTCAGCCTGATAACCAGATCTGCCTCCAATTGAGCACGAGGTGGGACATCACTGGATGACAACTCGAGCCTCATCCACAAACAGTATTAACCATCCCTGTATCGACCAGGTGTGTCAGGCATAGAACTCCGTCCCATAACTTGGCATCCACAACCAGTAAAACACAGTGCATACACGTTTGCATGCTTACATTCAAAGTTATTATTTCACCAGCATTTCATATTTGCAATCGTATCTTGCACTTACGTAACCTATAACCTTGCAATGTTACCTACTTAAAAATATTATCGAGCCAAATCTATTACTACAATTTTTAATTACTCTACATAAATTTTTTTGGTGTTGTGATTTTTTTCTAGCCAGTGTATATGTAAATAAATTTTGTACTCACCTATGTCATGCATTGAGGTGCTGGAACTACCTGCCAATTTTTTCCACACATTCCTCACATCTACTGAAGAAATTATTTGTCACACAATGTTCTTCTCTTTGAGAAAGTGAATGAACTGACCCATGGATATTGTCCTCGAGTTCCTGTAATGTGTGTGGATTTGTTGTGCTACTTTGCCCTTTAGTGGTCACTACAAATAAAAATGTCATAGGGTTAAATTGGGACTTCAACTGCGCCAGATATTGTTGTTTAAATACTTTGTGATGATGATGTTTGGTTTGTGGGGCGCTCAACTGCGTGGTTATCAGCGCCCGTACAATTACCCAATCTTTGCTCAGTCCAATTTCGCCACTTTCCTGGATGATGATGAAATGATGAGGACAACACAAACACCCAGTCATCTCGAGGCAGGTGAAAATCCCTGACCCCGCCGGGAATCGAACCCGGGACCCCGTGCTCGGGAAGCGAGAACGCTACCGCGAGACCACGAGCGGTGGACTAAATACTTTGTGAATTGTATGCAAAGAAAAATTTGCTAGATGAGCCTCTACTGGAACTTGTTGAAAAAATACAATGCTTCATTCTCTTTGACTCCATTCATTAAAATTGGTTACAAAAGTCTTGCACATTCCTTACACTGTTAACTGTGTCATTAAAATCATTGGGCCCATTATTCTGTCACCTCTAACTATGCACCACACTATTTTCTGGCCATGAATGGGTTACTCATGAAGCAGAATAGCTCTGACAGTGTTCCAACATTGACAGTTTTGAGAATTAATATACTCACAAAAATTGAATCGTGCCTCATCTGATAACAGAATGAGGTATCAACCCAATTCACTGTCAGGCACGTTTCAAAACCCCCTAGGAAATATTAACACAGACAGCCCGACCACCATGTTTAAATTCTTCCACTACTGTTTCTTTATATGACTTTAGCCCATATAACTTAGTAGTTCTTTGTACAGAGGTACATGACATTTGTGTTCAATGTGAAAGACGTCCAAAAGACTTTTTAAGGATATTGTCCAAGTGATGTGCAATGTCATCAAGATGAGCCTCTGCACTTCTTGTCATGAGCACTTCCCATTTCCAAAATTTTTTCACTAACTTTTGAGTTGCATCATAACTTGGAATTCAAGCATTTAAAAACTTCTGAACAACACGAGTGGACTCTGGATGCACATACAAATTATAAATGACCACTCATTGTGCACTGGAGTATTTCGGCATAGCCACTGTTGCATTTGCAGATTCACTGTTAGACTCGTGATGTTTGTCTTACTGTTCAAATGGCACTGGCTGGAACGGCGCTTACTGTGGCACTAACAGGGAGACACAGGGAGCATTCAACATGCCTGCATGGCTCCAGTGGCTGGCAAAGTGAGCCATGTGTGCGCGGTCATTAGATAAATGGAACTCCTTATAGTTTTAAAAATGCTTTACCTGATAGTGTATGGAGTGGTAATTTTATTATGTATTTGAACATTGAAGGTAGGTCTGAAGTAATGACTAGCAAGCTTTATGATATGCAGATTCATTTAGAAACTATGAAACTATCGGTAAAGGTAATATGCCTAAATGAACAGTGGCTTAAAATTAAAAATATCCACTTCCTCAATAAACTTACAGGCTATGAACCGGCTTCCAGTTTATATAGAGCCGCTGGGTATGGAAGCTCTTGCGTACTAGTTCAGTCCTTGGTAGACTATGAAATCAGAGAGAGTTTGAGCCATCTAAGTGGAGGAATAACATTGAAAGTAGTTGCACGGAAGTTACAAACATACAATATATTAATTGTCAGTATGCATCACATCCCTGGGTACCAGACAAACTTGGTATTCTTAGAGAAATTTGAATCATTGTTATATAAAATAAAAACTGGAAAAATGCTGACTTCAACACAGATGCAAGTACTGATGGCAAATTTATTTCACAATAATTTATTAAACATAAAAAAGCAGATAGACACTAATGGGCTAAATCTAAATTTTCACCAGTACGCAAGTGTTAGAGTAACTGCTTCAACATTTACTGATAATGCTCTAAGCAGTTATAATTGCAATGTGAAAGGAAAGAATTTCTACATGTAGGAGTATCACTATCAAAACTAAATTAAGAGTGCACAAGAAAAATATGTTGGAACATCAGCCAAGAAAATGTGGAGGTAATTACAAAACTAAGATCACCATGTAGTCAATTAGGAAACACATTTCTACAGATAACAATTACAATAACTTCTCAACTGAATAAATGAGGATATTCAATTATAAAAGTATAGTTGACCAAGTATTGGATAAATATGTACCCAGTAGAAATATTCCTAATGGGAGGGACCCATGGTATACAGGTACAGTAGAGAAACAGAGATTGGTGCATAACAGGTGTACAACAAAGCAAATGATCATTGACAAACAGGAGCCAAATTAAACACATTTGGCCTCCAAGAGAGCAATGTGTGAAGTCTTAAGTAACTGCTACAGCAGAACATTGTCAAACTATATTTCAGAAAACCCAAAGAAATTCTGGTCATATGTAAATAATGTTAGTGTCACCATACTTGGGGTACAGAAACTAGCAAATGAGACAGAAAGCAAAACTGAGGGTAAAAAGCGAAAACTAAAATGCTTAACTCTGTTTTCAAATGTTCCTTTACAAAGGAAAACCCAGGAGAATTGCACCAGTTTAATACTCATACTGTTGAAAAGATGTATGAGGTATGTATTAGCGTCCTCTCTGGGGGACACCACCGCGATGAAACACTGTCCGTGCAGATGGAGAGGCTTGCGTATCTGCGTGAAGCTGAGGGCTACGCCGAAGGTAGAGGACCTACTCCTGCTGGAAAGTCCTCAGCCGACGCATCAGACTAAGAGTGACCCACAACATCCCATCTGCCCTATCCACTCCTAGTTCTACCCAACTCCCTGACCCGACCCGAGGTGTGATGGGGTCCATGCCGAGGGGTGCAAGCACACGGGAAGATGTGTCGCAAACGGAGACTCAGGGATACTGGGCGACTGCCCTGAGTAAGTAGCCGGGGTATATGTGGTGTGAATATTGTAGATCCCCAAATCTCATGGGACCAATATGGACACGATTAAAGAAAATGTAGAAAAACAAACTGAGGGGCAAACTGAGACCACAGATACCCAAACATCGGGGTCAGTACCGATGGAAGGCATTCCCATTACTGAATCACGGTCTAGTCCTGAGCCAGAAGTGGGAACTGTAACCGAGGAGCTAGATCAGATCAAAGGCTTGTCTGGAGCTCGGAGGAGGAAACTACTCAGGGAACAGTGGAAAAAGGAAGGGAAAGAATGGCTTCCTAAAGAGAAGTGGAGGGAATTAAAGGGACTTGTACCCAAGACCTACAGGAAAAAACTGTCTCAGGTTGAAGGTGATAAGCAGACCCTCACTACATCAAAGACAGGTAGCCAGCGGATATGGAGGTATCAGAAACTCCCTCCTCCCTGGATAAGAGAGTCCAGAAAAAACTGAGGCAAGAAATAGGGAAAAAGACCTATAGCACTGCACTCTCGCTTTTTAGGGTAGCTATTCACTGGTGGCCATCACATCACAGCAGGAGGAATTTGTGCAGATGGCCCTCTTTGAAAAGATTGGGTGGGGGGGCTGGCCCAAGATCCAACTGCAGGAGGGTCTATCTAGATCGTGGTGCCTCATTTTTGTCTGTGAGGGGTTACACACGGTGGAATGGCTTAAGGGCAAGGTGCTCACGATATCCCCATGGAAAGATGCGAAGCTGCTGGTTAAGATGGCAGTGGAGCCTCTTAATACTGCAAAGATACCAATATGGGAACCAAAGATCCTTAAGGAAGTCTCTCCTTAGGCATAGTTTGGGAAAATAGAGGCCCAGAACGCAAAAGTATCGACAGAAGACTGGTCGACCAGAAGGCTGCACTGGAAGGGCGAACCCTGGTAGAGGAGGTCAGAGAGAAGTCCCTGAAGGTGATGCAGGAGCAGGACCTGAAATTGCTTTTAGTGTTCTCGTAGGTCACTGTCAGGCTTCTCAAAGACCTCAAAGATGGAAGCATGACGGAGCCTGGAGTTGCTTCAGATTAATCTGCAGCACAGTAAAAGGGGCCTCTGCAGCCCTGAGTCACTGCCTGAGAAGGCAGGAAGTGGATGTGGCCCCGATACGAGAACCCTGTTTATATAATGGTGATGTATCGGGCCTCAGTGGCACTGAAGGTAAGCTGATCTATGATAGAAATCTAAGAAACTCCAGAACAAGCATCTATGTAAGGAATGGAATTTCTTTCATGCCAGTGATGGATTTGTGCACTTGGGATTTAGTGACCATTAAAATGCTTCAGTATGAGGAAGGTATCACGAGGGAAATTGTTTTGGCATCAGCATACCTCCCTTAAGAAGACAGCTCTCCTCTCTCTTGCAGGTGAGGAGACTGGTAGAGACTTACCATCAGCAAGATGACCAACTGCCGGTGGGATGTGACACCAATGCCCACAACCTAGTGTGCGGCAGCAAGGACACCAACTGTAGAGGCGAGTACCTTCTTGAACTCCTTTCAGCTAACAACTTAGAGGTCATGAATAGGGGCAATGAACCCACATTCAGGAATAGCAGAGGGGAAGAAGTAATTGACACAACCTTTACTTCCATTATGATGGACAGCTATGTCAAACAATGGCATGTGGTGCTGGAGTCATCCTCATCAGACCACATATACATTAAACTCAAGGATGAAATGGGAATCAGACAGACCATGACCTATAGGAATCCCAGGAAAGCAGACTGGCATACATAAAGGAGGGACCTCGATTTAGGCTTAATGGAAATTAAAATCTCTAGAAGAAAACCAGTAGAACTGGAGGAAGTAGCAGAGGCTGTTACCTCCGCCACAGTGACCTCATAGCAGGACAACTGCACAATCACCAAGAAGTGCACAAATAGGAGTGCCTTGGTGGAATAACAACTTAGAAATTCAAAGAGAACAGGGACTTAGACTGTTGTAATATTGCGAGCTGTAAAGGACAATCGGCTAAATATCATGAGGCCCTTGTCAATTGCAATCTTGCATTCAGACAAACAAAGGAGGCAGCCTGGAAGGAATTCTGTGAGGAGGTGGAGAGCATGGCTGCACAAGCCAGACTGCACAAGATTCTCACTAGAGTACCAACCAATCCAGGAGGTACGATGAGGAAGGAGAATGGGGAATATACTAAGACAGTACATGAGACGCTGGAACTGCTCCTCAAAACTCACTTTCCTTAATATGCTCTGCCAGACACCGCAGTCCAGAATGTGATCCTGGAGAGACAATGGTCCTCAGACACTTGAAGAGAGGACTGGGAATTTGCCAAGGAGTGTGTGGACTTTAATAAAATCCAATGGGCGGTGGGAACATTGCAACCGATCAAGTCACATGACCCAGATGGATTTTTTCCAACTCTCCTGCAACATCAGGAGAGAAGCTCATATGAGTCCTATGCAGGTTATTCAGGGTTAGCCTAGCAGTAGGAATCATTCCCAGTGCTTGGAGAGCCGTGAAGGTGGTCTTCATTCCAAAGTCAGGGAGAATTGATCATACCAAAGCTAAGGATATGAGACCAAACAGTCTGTCCTTCTTCATGCTCAAAACATCGGAAAAACTGGTTAATGTATGTGCTGGGAAGAGGAGGTTAAGTAGGACCCCGCTCCATTCAAACCAGTGCGCATATCAACCAGGTAAATAATGTGAGACAGCTCTCCACCAACTCATTGGGAAGGTGGAGAAAGCACTTCAGTTCCAAGAAACAGCCCTCTGAATCTTCCTTGATATCGCTGGGGCCTTCAGTAACATGACCTTCAATTCCATGGTAAGGGCAGCAGAGGTGCAAGACCTGGGGACCACTATATGCGGGTGGACCAGGGCCATACTTAGTGGAAGGAAGGTAGAGGCTACCATGATGAATGAAAAGATGGTAATTAACAACGCTATAGGCTGCCCATGAGGAGGAGTTTTGTCCCCTCTATTGTGGAATCTAGTGGTGAACGAACTCATTATGGATTTAACTTCAAGACAATCCTTCTGCCAATGATATGCAGATGACTCTGTCATAGTGATACTTGGGAAATTTACTGACATAGTAAGAAATATGGCACAAGAAAGTTTGGGCACAGTTAAAAATTAGTGCATTAAACAGGATCTGCGTATTAATCCTAAGGCTGCTGAGGTGCCATTTACAAAGAGACATATTCAACACTCAAGTTGGAATCTAAAGCTCTTCAATGACACTCTACCTGTGAAGGGGATAGTGAAATATCTAGGAGTAACCTTAGATGAGAAGTTAACATGGACCCCTCACATTAACAGTATCTGCTCCAAGGCAAAAAGTACTCTAGTGAGCACTAGAAGGGCTTAGTGGCAAAGACTGGGGCCTAAGCCCCAGGGGTATGCTCTGGATATACACCACAGGGCTGTAGTGTGGTGGAAGAACGTACAAGATTGGGTTGCAACTAAGGGGCTTGCTAAGGTGCAGAGATTGAAAGCAGCGAGCAGTGGGAAAAAACAGTTCGACATCATACGGGTGACATCATTTGGTTCACTGATGGGTCAAAAACAGACCAAGGCATTAGGTCAGGGGTGTACAGGGTTCAGCCAAGACTGGAGGGCACCATCTCTCTAGGAAAACTGGCCTCTGTATTCCAAACTGAAATTACTGGAATCAGGGCATGTGTGGAAGAGAATATGTGTAGGTGCTACAAGGACCGTAGCATCTACATATCTTCAGACAGCTAGGAAGCTCCTGCAACAAGATCTAAGATTGTTGCAGAATGCCACAGGGCTCTGGTGGAGCTAGGGGGAAGCAAAAGGGTAAACTTAGTGTGGGTTCCTGGCCACTCAGGGATCTGAGTCAACAAACAAGCTGACAGACTGGCTAGGATGGGGGTAACAAAACCATTTACTGGATGGGAACCTGTCCTGACAATCACCAAGGCTATGATTAAATTAGAACTGTGGAACTGGCTTAGGAAACATCACATAGGATATTGGACCAAGGCCCATAAACAAAAACATGATAAGGTAATGATGCCCAAGCTGTGTTTTAAAAGAAGCTCTGTATTAAACTCATGACTGGACTGATAACTGGCTGTGGGAATTAAAAAAAACACCTATAGATTAGATTATTTAGATTAGATTTACTTTCATTCCAATTGATCCGTAGTGAGGAGGTCCTCGAGGATGTGGAACATGTCAGAAAAACAACAATACATGACAAATATTTACAACTAAAACAAATAAGCTAATGTACCATTCCACAGGTCCCAAGTGGAATGATCGTCATTTTTTAATGAACACTAAGAGTCATTTTACAAATACTATTGCACTGAATTTAAAATAAAAAAGTTTTTTATTTATTTATAAGGTAAGAAACATGTAATACACAATGGGTAAAATGGAAGAGGGCAATAAACATAGGATCTGTGATGAGGGTGACGAAACTGTCTCACATCTAATCTTCGAATGCATGGCACTGGAAAGTAAAAGATACAGAATCTTCAACAAAACTACACTTCAAGAAATTGTGTCTAACAAAAAACTGATAGAGTGGCTCCTTGCACTATTTAAGGGCACTAGTTGGCTATACTAGATAGATAGGGTGCAATACAACAAAATAAACTTATTGTTGATGCAGGCAGTGGCAGGTTGGACCTAAGCTATTTTAGATAACCTGTTAAAATCAAATCAAATTAAATCAACGTATTAGCATCAGTGGTATTGAGAAACAGCTGAAATCGTTAAAATTGAAAAAAGCTCCAAGGTTTGATGGACTCTGTGTCAGATTCAATACTAAACTTGCAACTGACTTAGCTCTACTTCTAACTATAATCTATAGTAGATCCCTCGAACAAAAAAAGTGTGCCCAGTTCTTGGAAAAAGGCACATGTTGAAGCTGTCTACAACAAGGGTAGAAGAAGTGGTCGATGAAACTACCATAAAATATCCTTTACATTGACTCCAAAAACATCAATCAAGTGATACTCAGTTCTCACTTTTCTCACATAACATACTGAAAGCTTTTGATCAAGGCAGTCAGGTGAATGCAGTATTTCTTTATTTCTGAAATAGGGAGGACACAGCATGTTTTCTTGGATAGAGAGTCATTGTTACACATAGAAGCAACTTTAGATGCACCCCAGCGAATTGATTTGAGACACTTGCCGTTCACATTGGAATTAGTCACATTACAGACAATATTAACAGTACCCTCACACTTGTTGCAGATGATGCAAGTATCTGTAAAAAAAAAGTACTTTCTGAAACAGGCTGCATAAATATTCAGTCAGATCTTGATAAGATTTCAAGGTGGTACAAACGTTGGCAACTTGCTTCAAATGTTCAGAAATAGAAAACTGTACAATTCACAAAATGAAAAAATGTAGTATACTGTGATTAGAGTATCAATGAGTCACAGTTGCAATTAGTCAACTCATACATATACCTAGGTGGTACCCTCCGTAAAGATATGACCAATGAAATGGTCACACAGGCTCAGTTATGGGAAAAGCAGTTGGCAGCTTTCAGTTTAGTGGTAGAATACTGGGAAAGTGCAATCAGTCTATGCACGAGATAGGGTACAAACACTTGTGCAACCCAATCTACGCAGAATATTGCCCAACTGTGTGGGACCCATATCAGATGGGACTGACAGGGGATATTGGACATATACAGAGAAGGGCAGCACGAATGGTCACAAGTTTGTTTGACCTGTGAGAGAGCATCACGGATATGCTGAAGAAACTGAACTGGCAGACTCTTGAACATGTAAGTATTTTAACAATCCTGAGAAAGCCATCTAACAAAGATCAAGAACGGGCAATAAATGATGATCTGGGAATATACTACAACGTCACTCATGTGGGATCATGAGGACAAGATTACAGTACTTACTGCACGCACAGAGGCATTCAAACAATAATTATCCCCGCACACCTTATATGAAATGAACAGGAAGAAATCGTAATAACTGCTACAATGGGATGCACCCTCTGCCATGTGCTTGATTTTCGTTTATAGAGTATGGGTGCAGATGTAGTAAAATGCATCCATTTTGTGCCAGTATTGAATGATTTTTGTAAAAGTACATCATGGGTTACAAAAGGAATTACGATGAGGAAACTGCATATGGAGGCAAAAGCTAATCAAATAATAGAATTTTTTATGTGTGTAATGAAATTAAAAAAAACTGTTAAATTGAAAAAAAAGTGCTGCAAATGAAACTAATGATAAGAAAGAATCCAGTGCCACATTCGAATCCCTCACTGACCTTTTCGTAAATCACAATAAAATCAATGGCTATTCACCAGAAAGTAGATATCCTATAATGGCAGAGAAATTGCTCAGGCTTTAAATTTTCCCATGTTTCCATCTCTGATGTTATGAAAAATCATAATGTCACTAAACATTTTAACTTAGTGGGTTGGGATGAGATTCCCCTCAGTTAAAATGGTCAATCATGGTATTCCACATCCAATCTTCTTCATAATCAATCAGTCTTTTATGAACATCTCCCAGACAGATAAAACCATGCTGTTCATAAAACAGGAAAAAGAAATGGAATGCGAAACTATAGACCTATCTCATTGTAAACAACTTTTTTTCCAAAAAGACCTGCATGTGATCAGATAGAAAATTACAATTCATCCCACAGTATTATTTTACACTACCAGTACTGTGTATCAGCCATCTTATTAGACCTTCCCAAAGCTTTCAATCCTCCAAACTGTGACTCCCTTCTCCAAAAGCTGACAAGCCATGAAACATCCGGGCAGATTAAAATTGTGTGCAGGACTGAGAGGAGTGCTAGTTCTGCAAGGTTTGCAGGAGAGCTTCTGCAAAGTTTGGAAGGTAGGAGATGAGGTACTGACAGAAGTGAAGCTGTGAGGATGGGGCGTGAGTTGTGCTTGGGTAGCTCATATGGTAGAGCACTTGCCCGTGAAAGGCAAAGGTCCCGAGTTCGAGTATCGGTCCGGCACACAGTTTTAATCTGCCCGGAAGTTTCATATCAGCAAACACTCTGCTGCAGAGCGAAAATCTCATTCTGGTGACAAGCTATGGTTTTCAAGGAAAATCTCTTAGGTGGGTGTCATACTACATAGCAAAGAGACAGCAATGAGTACCTGTTAATAACAATGAGGAGAAATTAATCTGTGGCTGGAAACACACACAATATGGCCTTCCATGAGGATCCATATTAGGGCTACCAGTATTTTTGTATTATACTAACATGCCATGCAAGGTTCACTTTGATGTCATCCCCTAAGCAGATGACTCAACAGCAATAGTCTGATGTCAAACAGGTAAAGACTTAATCTACTATATTGAGCAAACATTTGGGGAAGTAAGCACATGCTCAAAAATAAAAACATTACTAAAACAAAAATTGTCTCTCTTACCAGAAAACAATCAGAATGCTGTATTAGTGAATAGCCTACACAGACAAGAAATTGGACACTGCAGACTGTGTCAAATTCCTGGTGTACTAGTAATTAAAAATATATTGCGGAGTTATCACGTGGACAGCATATCGAGTCAACTGAACCATCTTGCATTTGTCACGATTGTCTTATATAGTACCACTGATTTAGGTGTATCCTATGCATACATTGCTTCAGTCATTAGGTACGGTAAAATTTTCTTGGGTTTTGAAAAACTAGTCTACTGAAAGCTTTTAGGCTACAAAAAAAGATTGTCTGAGTCGTAATGGAAGCTAAAAAGAAATAACAGTGCAAACTTATATTGAAGGCTAGATCTGGTATCCACTCAATATGTTTAAACCCATGCCTTTCTGAGGGCAACTGCTTCTTGCATCAGTAAGAGGAAGCTACACATTACTTAACCACAGACTAAAACAATACGAACAACTGTACGCTGTATGGGCATGAAATTTATAAATAAAATCTGGAAGTGTGGCACAAATCCAACACATACTGAAGAAGAACTGGAAAAAATCTGAAGAGTAAATGCTTTTATTGTGTAGAAGATTTTTCTCGTTCAGCTCTTTCAATACTTCATTTGTGAGCTTTAGTATGCTTTCTGTTTTGAGGTTCCTTTACAAAAGACAAACTGAAAGGTGGTTAATGAGTTCTGATTAGTGAAGAGCATCAGTACTGTATCAGAGACTGCTTTCTCAAATACTTTTGAAAGGACTGGAAGGTGCGATACAGATCTGTAATTCGAGGTGGTTATCCTTATCTCGTTTTTTTTAGATGGGAGTCAATAAGTACATATAAGACAACCAGGAAATATGCCCCCAAGAGACTGATTCATTGCAAAGATAACTTGAGGGTAATTATGTCAAGTCAGCACAAGATTTTAACGTCCTGCTGGAAACATAGTCAGCAGAACTGCTGCTTTTTAATGAGCTAACGACTTATGTAATATCCATAGGTACTGTATTTTTGAAACTAATGTCTGCTGGTGTTGCATGTAGCATCAGCAGAAGTGAATCTAAGAAGTCTGTATTGCATTATTTGTTACTTGGTGCAGTCACTGTGAGGAAATGGGCCCTAATGATTGAAATTGGTGGCCAATGACTTAAGTGTCCCCATTTCTGGAACAACTATTTCCTGGGTCTCAGTTTCACTGGATTACTAGTTTTCTTTGTTAAATAACATTCTGAATAGTTTTTGCCTTATTCTTGGACTGTCTTATTTTTTAAATTTATCATGGCATGTGAATCTTGCATTTCTAATAATGGAGTAGGGGACTGGGCAATAATGATGGTACTGTAGTTTCAAATTTTGACTACCACTTATTCTCTGAATTACAGTATCCTATGATTATAATATTGACGAATCACTGTTGGAATCGGCCACCTCATACAAAAACCTGAGAGAAACACTTTGTAGGGATGTGAAATGGAATGATCACATAGTCTCAGTCATGGATAAAGCAGGTGGTAGAATGCTGGGGAAGTGCAATCAGTCAACAAAGTAGAATGCTTACAAATCACTCATGTGACAGGTTTTAGAATATTGCTCAAGCCTCTGTGGCCTGTATCAAATAGACTAACAGCACATAATGAATGTATACAGAGAAGGGCAACACTAAAGGTTACAGGTTTGTTTAATCCATGGGAGAGTGTCACAGAGATAATGAAGGAAGTGAACTGAAAGACTCTTGAAGATAGACGTAAACTATCTCAAAAAGTCTGTTAACAAAATGGTGATTCTAGAAATATGCTACAACCCCCTACATAGTGCTCACATAGGGATTGTGAGGATAAGATGAGAATAATTGCAGCACACACAGAGGAATTCAAACAGTCATTCCTCCCATGCTCGATATGTAAATGGAATGGGAAGAAAACCTAAGAACTGGCAGAATTGTGCATAAACTCTGCCGTGCATCTCACTGTGGTTTGCAGAGTATAGATTTAGATATAGGAATGGACCAAGAGCTACACATAAAATGGCATTTTAAAAAATATGAATAGCACAGTATAGACTTAGGTCGAGAACTGCCCGATCAGACAAATGTAGCATGGCGATGACCGACCCAGATATCTGACCTCTGCGAGCGATACCCACCTACTGACATGACGATAGGTGTTTGCACAGGTTTGGGTGCATTTCCTTTCCCTCTCAAAACTCTTGCTCATTTAAAGGGTTGTTGGGTTGTTTTAGGGGGAAGAGACCAAACAGCAAGGGCTTCAGTCTCATAGGATTAGGGACCAAGTCAGTCGGGCACTTTCAAAGGAACCATCCTGCCATTGGCCTGAAGTGATTTAAGGGAATCACAGAAAACCTAAATCAGGATGGCCCGACGAGGGATTGAACCGTTGTCCTCTCGAATGTGAGTCCAGTGTGCTAACCACTGTGCGACTTTACTCAGTTCTCATTTCAAGGCATGCATCCTCCGGTCATGCACAGGTATGAAACGCAAACATTTCTTCCAAACACGAATGCCTGGAATATAGTGATGAAGTTTGTGTGCTTATTTTGCATCGCTCGCATTTTGTCCGTCAGTCGCGTTTCTTTTGTCATAGTGTGGCATCCGAGGTAATGTTTTTTTTAGCGTGTACTGTCAATGAATCATTCTGCAAAACATTATGCCATTACGTAGATGTTGCATGCCCATTAGTAAATAGAGAAATAAATAAGACAAAGAATAAAAATTAGGTCACAGTAGAGGTAAAAAGAGAGAGGGAAGAGGTGAAAATCATGTATGAAAAGTGTCAGTTAAGGCCAACCCAAGAAAATAGGGTTGCATATAGGGAAAAGAAGAAAACTAAGAGAAAAGAGACTAAATCAACAAATTATGAAAACAAGATAGCAACATCAACAAATATCACTAAGAACATATGGTCTCTCATAAAAGAAAAGAGGAAATGTGTAGGTGTGGGAAACACTGATAACATAACACTTGCGGTAAATGGGAGGGAACTGAGGGATGCACAAAACATCAGCAATATTTTAAAGAAATACTATATTGAAGTTGAGAACAAATTAATAACTCAAAATAATATTTCCAAAATAAACATAATAAAAATTCCATTTGAAACAAAATGCTTATTTCTGACCCCAACTAATGTATCAGAAATTGTAAAAATAATACATAGTCTAAAAACAAAAAAAAAAAAAAAAACACCGAGGGACTTGATGGTATATCCACTAAACTAATTAAATGCTGTTTACAATGGGTAGTAAACCCATTGGCCAGTCTGATAAACCAATCTATATAAAAAGGAATATTTCCAATGTGCCTGAAAAAGAGTAAAGTAATCCCTATACATCAACGAAGCTGCAAAAAAGACCCAGGAAACTACAGACTGATAACTATTACATCTGTACTCTCTAAAATAATGTAAACCGTAATGAAAGACAGATTATTAAATTTTATACAAACTTGCAATATTCTGAATGATGAACAACATGATTTAGAAAGGGCAAATCTACCAAAACAGCAATAACTGAATTTGTAGCACTGGTAACTAAGGCACTTGATGAACAGAAGAAAGTCTGTGGTATGTTCCAGGACCTATCTAAAGCATTTGATTGTGTATGCCATGACATCCTATTAGAAAAGCTTCTTCATTATAGCATAAGGGGGACATCGTATATATATAAAAATTCAAGCTTTCGCACATATATATGTGCGGATGGATATGTGTGTGTGCGCGCACGTGAGTGTATACCTGTCCCTTTTTCCCCCTAAGGTAAGTCTTTCCGCTCCTGGGATTGAAATGACTACTTACCCTCTCCCTTAAAACCCACATCCTTTCGTCTTTCCATCTCCTTCCCTCTTTTCTGATGAAGCAACCATGGGTTGCGAAAGCTTGAATTTTGTGTGTGTGTTCGTGTCTGTTAGTGTCTCTATCAACATACCACTATTGTGTCTATCTACCAGCACTTTCTCGTTTGGTAAGTCACAGCATCTTTGTTTTTTATATATATTTTTCCCACGTGGAATGTTTCCTTCTATTATATTATTGCTAAATGGAGAATATGACAAACATTATACAAGGATATAAAATATCTATTATATAAAAGAAAGCAGCCTAAAATTAACAGACAACAACCTGCAAATGCTGGGTGAATACTCTACAACACTTGACGACAATGAATAAAGACATCTGATCGATATTTGCCCTTACAGTGTTAAAGACTATCTTGAAATAAAAAATCAAATAATGTGTATGTATAATTTTTTTTATAATGTACTTTAATGATATTTTCTGTGAATATTTTATAAAATATATGTATATGTACTACCTTTTTGTAACTAACTATGTATATGCAAGATTTATGTAAAAATGAAAGTGTCCAATATCATTGTAATAAATGATCCACAGACAAATAAAGAATAAAGGATATGAGGCATACAAAATACAAGTTAACTGTTGAACAGTAAGGATTACTTCTGTTTATTTTGAAATATGTGTTCGTGAAGTCAGTCACTTTCAAAGTAAATATCGGTCGCTAATGTTTACTTGGATCTCTTGCTTCACTTCATGCCAGGACAGCCTGTTTTCATTTGTCAGGTATGTAAAATCTCAGAACTTACAGCCCTATGTACAACATTTTAATTCAATAAAATAACCCATCTAATACCCAAGCACATTGCTTTAAGTGTCTTCTTTCCGGCTTATTTTATGAGATGAAGAACAGCAGGAAACTGCTGCACAAAGGAAAAAAGGAAAGCCTAGTGAATCAGTGCCCATGAGAACTTAAGTAAGAAGAAAAATGACGTCTCAACATTTGGGTGATGATTTTTTATGGTACAGCCAAGGGAAGCAAAAAGTAAGAAGAAAAATGATGTCTCAACATTTGGGAGATGATTTTTTATGGTACAGCCAAGGAAAGCAAAAAACTGGAAGTTAAATATTAATGGCAAGAACATGAACATGATAATCAAATAGAGACTGAAAATTTTATTAGTTAGCAAAAAGAAATTATGCTCAGAATTCTGCATCAACATCTGCAATACATGAGTTTTAAAATACTAGAAGTAGAACTACTGGCAAATGAAATATGCCCAGACACATTGTGTATCAGTGAACATGGCTTAAAAGAAAATGAAATTTGAAGTCTTGCAAACCATTTCTGCAGATCAGAATATAGAGGTGGAGGGTTAGCAATATTGGTCCAAACAGCAAATAATTAGTACAACATGAAGGCAAGTGTTGTGTAACTAACAAGAGTGACTTTGGAAACTGAGTAAATTATTGACAATATTATCACAAATATAGATAGCAATGCATATACACTCCTGGAAATGGAAAAAAGAACACATTGACACCGGTGTGTCAGACCCACCATACTTGCTCCGGACACTGCGAGAGGGCTGTACAAGCAATGATCACACGCACGGCACAGCGGACACACCAGGAACAGCGGTGTTGGCCGTCGAATGGCCCTAGCTGCGCAGCATTTGTGCACCGCCGCCGTCAGTGTCAGCCAGTTTGCTGTGGCATACGGAGCTCCATCGCAGTCTTTAACACTGGTAGCATGCCGCGACAGCGTGGACGTGAACCGTATGTGCAGTTGACGGACTTTGAGCGAGGGCGTATAGTGGACATGCGGGGGGCCGGGTGGACGTACCGCCGAATTGCTCAACACGTGGGGCGTGAGGTCTCCACAGTACATCGATGTTGTCGCCAGTGGTCGGCGGAAGGTGCACGTGCCCGTCGACCTGGGACCGGACCGCAGCGACGCACGGATGCACGCCAAGACCGTAGGATCCTACGCAGTGCCGTAGGGGACCGCACCGCCACTTCCCAGCAAATTAGGGACACTGTTGCTCCTGGGGTATCGGCGAGGACCATTCGCAACCGTCTCCATGAATCTGGGCTACGGTCCCGCACACTGTTAGGCCGTCTTCCGCTCACGCCCCAACATCGTGCAGCCCGCCTCCAGTGGTGTCGCGACAAGCGTGAATGGAGGCACGAATGGAGACGTGTCGTCTTCAGCGATGAGAGTCGCTTCTGCCTTGGTGCCAATGATGGTCGTATGCGTGTTTGGCGCCGTGCAGGTGAGCGCCACAATCAGGACTGCATACGACCGAGGCACACAGGGCCAACACCCGGCATCATGGTGTGGTGAGCGATCTCCTACACTGGCTGTACACTACTGGTGATCGTCGAGGGTACACTGAATAGTGCACGGTACATCCAAACCGTCATCGAACCCATCGTTCTACCATTCCTAGACCGGCAAGGGAACTTGCTGTTCCAACAGGACAATGCACGTCCGCATGTATCCCGTGCCACCCAACGTGCTCTAGAAGGTGTAAGTCAACTACCCTGGCCAGCAAGATCTCCGGATCTGTCCCCCATTGAGCATGTTTGGGACTGGATGAAGCGTCGTCTCACGCGGTCTGCACGTCCAGCACGAACGCTGGTCCAACTGAGGCGCCAGGTGGAAATGGCATGGCAAGCCGTTCCACAGGACTACATCCAGCATCTCTACGATCATCTCCATGGGAGAATAGCAGCCTGCATTGCTGCGAAAGGTGGATATACACTGTACTAGTGCCGACATTGTGCATGCTCTGTTGCCTGTGTCTATGTGCCTGTGGTTCTGTCAGTGTGATCATGTGATGTATCTGACCCCAGAAATGTGTCAATAAAGTTTCCCCTTCCTGGGACAATGAATTCACGGTGTTCTTATTTCAATTTCCAGGAGTGTACAACAAAAGTTCTGCAAACAGGAATTTCTGATCATTTTGGTCAGCTTTGTGAAGTATATGGAAATATGAACTCACAAAAGGAAGATAAAAGTGTAGAAAGAGATGTTAGGCTTATCAGCCAACAAAATATCAACATCTTCAAAGTGATGTTAAGAAAAGAACAGTGGATGGACACGTTTCGAGCCCAGGGAACAGATGAAAAATACAATGCTTTCTAAGACACCATAACCCATTACTTCAAATTAGGATTTACAAAAACCAAGAGGAAAAGAAAAAATTTTCAAAAATAAGCAGTGGATCGCGAAGGAAATAATTGAACAGAGAGCTACCTTAAGAGAAATGAAACAGGGAGAAAATATTGAAACCTACAGGCAACATGAGAAGAAATACAGGCAGTTGATAATACAAGAAAAAGCAAAACCAATTAATGAGACTATTTCAAAATCAACAAATAAAATGAGAGCAGCTTGGATTATCATTAACTCTGATACGGGCAAGAAATAAATACTCACAGAAAACAAATTAAATGGAAACTATGACAGTAAATAACAAAATAATCACAGATAAAACAACAAGTTCCAACATCCTCAATAATTACTATGCAGATGCAATAGAAAAACTAAAGCATGGATATAACAGCCAAAGAACCCACCAAACTGTCGAGACAGATAAGCAATAGCACTCAATGTTCCAGAAATCAGTGTCTGAAAAAGAACTGACAAATGTTTTGAAAAAGCTAAAAGCATAAAAGTCTGTTGGACATGATGAAGTGTCAAACTACCTAATCAAGTAGGAAGCAGCAGAAGTAATTATGCCACTATAGGATATTACCAACTGCTCTTTGCAAGAAGTACTACACTGCTGGAAATGGAAAAAAGAACACATTGACACCGGTGTGTCAGACCCACCATACTTGCTCTGGACACTGCGAGAGGGCTGTACAAACAATGATCACACGCACGGCACAGCGGACACACCAGGAACCATGGTGTTGGCCGTCGAATGGTGCTAGCTGCGCAGCATTTGTGCACCGCCGCCGTCAGTGTCACCCAGTTTTCTGTGGCATACAGAGCTCCATCGCAGTCTTTAACACTGGTAGCATGCCGCGACAGCGTAGACGTGAACCATATGTGCAGTTGATGGACTTTGAGCGAGGGTGTATAGTGGGCATGCGGGAGGCCGGGTGGACGTACCGCCGAATTGCTCAACACGTGGGGCGTGAGGTCTCCACAGTACATCGATGTTGTCGCCAATAGTCGGCGGAAGGTGCACATGCCCGTCAACCTGGGACCGGACCGCAGTGACGCACGGATGCACGCCAAGACCATAGGATCCTACGCAGTGCCGTAGGGGACCGCACCGCCACTTCCCAGCAAATTAGGGACACTGTTGCTCCTGGGGTATCGGCGAGGACCATTCGCAACCGTCTCCATGAAGCTGGGCTACAGTCCCGCACACCGTTAGGCCGTCTTCCGCTCACGCCCGAACATCGTGCAGCCCGCCTCCAGTGGTGTCGCGACAGGTGTGAATGGAGGGATGAATGGAGACGCGTCGTCTTCAGCGATGAGAGTCGCTTCTGCCTTGGTGCCAATGATGGTCGTATGCGTGTTTGGCACCGTGCAGGTGAGCGCCACAATCAGGACTGCATACAACCGAGGCACACAGGGCCAACACCCGGCATCATGGTGTGGGGAGCGATCTCCTACACTGGCCGTACACCACTGGTGATCGTCGAGGGGACACTGAATAGTGCACGGTACATCCAAACCGTCATCGAACCCATCGTTCTACCATTCCTAGACCGGCAAGGGAACTTGCTGTTCCAACAGGACAATGCACGTCCGCATGTATCCCGTGCCACCCAACGTGCTCTAGAAGGTGTAAGTCAACTACCCTGGCTAGCAAGATTACCGGATCTGTCCCCCATTGAGCATGTTTGGGACTGGATGAAGCGTCGTCTCACGCGGTCTGCACGTCCAGCACGAACGTTGGTCCAACTGAGGCGCCAGGTGGAAATGGCATGGCAAGCCATTCCACAGGACTACATACAGCATCTCTACGATCGTCTTCATGGGAGAACAGCAGCCTGCATTGCTGCGAAAGGTGGATATACACTGTACTAGTGCCGACATTGTGCATGCTCTGTTGCCTGTGTCTATGTGCCTGTGGTTCTGTCAGTGTGATCATGTGATGTATCTGACCCCAGGAATGTGTCAATAAAGTTTCCCCTTCCTGGGACAATGAATTCATGGTGTTCTTATTTCAGTTTCCAGGAGTGTATTTACAGATAAACTCAAATTAGTTAAACTTGTACCTGTATACAAAAAGGGAAAGCAAGATGACCCTAACAACTACAGGCCAGTATCAGGCTTCTCCAAAATATTAGAAATTCTCATGCTAAACATACTAATTGCTTATTTGGATATCCATAATGTAATAACTCCAGCACAGCATGGACAACAGAAAAGGAAATCAACGGAAACAACAACTGAATCATTAACAGAATCAATTGTACAGGCCTTGGACAACAAGATGGTAGCGTCTGGAGTTTTTCTTCATTTATACAAGGCATTTGACACAGTTCAACATACAGTCCTAGTAAAGAAACTAGAGAATGCTGGTATTCGTAGACATGCAGCACATTGGATAACATCATATCTAAGAAACAGGAGGCAATATGTAACCATTAATAACTTATAAAGATCATAAGTTAGAAGCATTATGTATATTGTACCTCAAGGTTCTGTAATAGGACCTGCTCTCTTCAATTTATTTGTGAATAATATACAAACATGCTGGTATTCGCAGACATGCAGCACATTGGATAACATCATATCTAAGAAACAGGAGGCAATATGTAACCATTAATAACTTATAAAGATCATAAGTTAGAAGCATTATGTATATTGTACCTCAAGGTTCTGTAATAGGACCTGCTCTCTTCAATTTATTTGTGAATAATATACAAACATGTGAAACAGAAATCAAAATACTTTATGCAGATGATATGACTGTGCTCAATGTTTCCAATAATTTGGAGGCAATTGAGCAAAATATATTCATATCATTCAGCAGTACGTCACAATGGCTCTCTGAAAAAAAACTATGTACATGGTCTTCAAAAAGAAACAAAAAGAAGAACATATGGATGTTTTCTTAGATGAAAAAGGACTGGAAGAAGTAGCTTCAGTTAAGTTTTTGGGCATTACAATGGACAGTGCGCTACATTGGAAACAGCAGATAAATACTGTTTCCAGTGAGCTAAGCTCAGTGATAGTTATAATGAAACAACTGATTCAGTATACTCACCAAGACCTCTTGTGCACTGCCTATCATGGACTTTTTGAACCGTATGTGTGATATGGAATCACAGTATGTAGGAACTGAACTATCACAGGGATGAAGAGAATATTCACATTACAGAAGCAAGCCATTCGAATTATATTCAAAAAGAAGCAAAAATAATTGTGTAAAAGTTGTTTCAAAGAACTAAACATTCCAACATTTCCATCACTGTATATATTCAAGACCATTGTGAGTGCCTTACACGCTCTCACAAAACTGGAGACTAATGAGACTGTTCATACACACAACACAAGCAACAAAACAACTGCAGTGTATTTTTGAAAAAGGACCCTAATACTCTGGTAACAAGTTAATACAAGCAATGCCAAGGAAATAACAAGACCTCAAAACTGAGAAAACGTTCCCCACAACTCTAAAAAGCTTAAGATACAAGGAGAATTTTATAGTGTAGCTGGCTACATTAGCAAACAATGATCAAAAGTTCATCCTGTGAGTGATAAATCTCACACATCATAAAAAAACTAGCAACAGAAATCAGTGTTACACAAATTAACTATAATTAGGAACCACTGATGTATAATACATGCTAATTATATGTCACAAAATTATTATTATTTTTTTGTATGTATCATGTATCATAAGTCATTTTGTACCACGTAATATTATGAATATACTGCATCATAAGTCATTGAGTACGATGTAATACTGTGAAAGTTTGTTTTTTATCTTTGTTGTTATTTTGAAAGCTGTTTACTGGCGTCAGGCAGGCCTGCAGCAGCATACTACGCCGCTCTTTGGCCTCAGAGAAACACAAACATACAAATGAAGACAATTAGAGAGACAAAAAGTTGGTGGACATAAATCGGAGAAAATCACGTTTTAAAATACACGGTGCCGTTCACTGGCGTAGATTCCAAGACATAATTGTTCAGACACTTGGGCACATACAGAGACGAAAATTGTCACACGTGAACATAGGCGCACAAAACGAATAATACTGAACCACTTAAGCACAAAACGACGGCACAGACAGAAGCACGAGGCGTTGATCTCCGGCGCACGAAAGTTCACTAAACGTGTACAAGTTCGGGGACCTGCCAAGACTATGAAAGCTCGTATGTATATTTAATATGTAAGCAAGTATTAAAATTGGTGTCAGTTTCGGCTGTCAGAAATATTGTCACCTTACCTTTAGTCTACAAATGCTGGTTTGTAAATCTATTTTGATGTAATTGTCGCAGTTAAATCACATGAATGAACGGACAGAGCAAAGAGAGAAGAGCATCACGACTTCTGTATGCAAATGATTATGCCACAGTTAGTGCTGTTAACGTTTAACAAAGCTTTCTCGTACTGCTGACACAATTCAGACGGCGCTGCTACGCTGCCATCTGTTGGCCACACTGAGAAACTAATGTTTTGTCACACCGGTCAAGTTAACCAAATGCAGTACGTAATTTGTTTCCTATTTTTAAGATCTTTGTTGCTGTAAATGCAGTAAGACTCATATCACAACTATACCTGTTTTGTTCATTTATGGAGTGGCTATAAACGAACGTGGATCTGAAATATTTATCGTGCTTATATCTTCTACTCACTTCACGTATATGATGGTGGGTTCTATATATACTTTTTGATGCGATTAAGCCAGGATAATGGTGTTATAACGTTCTTTACAATCAGAATTTTTGGAGAAGTTTCGTTAACCAGTAGGTTAACTGAACTTCTGTTAATAGTAGGAAGTCTGGCAAGCGGTAGATGCGATTGCAAGACTCAAGTTTCACACGGAATTTGCAGTCTCCCCTCCACAACGGCCACAGGCTGGTCACGTGATTCCACCTCCACACGGACAGGAGGCGGGGCGTGACTGCCAGCGCCTTTCCCGCCAGAAAACAAACACACTCTCGCCTGCTTTGTGTCTGTAAGCGAAACCAGCAAAATGAACTTCTTTTCAGGTTTTTACTACGAGTTGTTTAAAAACGTACAGCCCAAAAAGAGCCTGGAAGATTAATTGTCTGAACAAAAGTTTGCACTCTTTTTTCGTTTTGTTTCTCAAAATAAATATTTTTCTTATTAACTTCGTGTGTAGCGAACATGAGTTTCTACTGCGATGTTTTTATTACTCAAAATAAAATGTCTGTGACAAAATTGCCGAAGGAGTCGGCTTTAATTTCGTGTACAGCAATTAAAAATGCTTAAGTTCTTGAAATTTCCACTTTAACGTGCTGTAACGGCTGTTTCTTTGTACATAAACATTTAGCAGACGCAAACAGTTCATTGCTCGTTTCTTTATTAAAGTTGCTGTCTGCTGGTGTTCTTGTGAGATTTTATTCCGCATACATCAGCATTATGTTCATAATATATCCGTGTCTTAGGCTGATATAACATTTAATGCATAGTTTGGCAATATATGGGATATGACTTTTTCAGAGTTTTACAGTCGACTGAAGAATGAGTTTCCAACATTTTGTCCATTTGCTGCTCAAATAGGATACAATAATATTGAACTGTCAATATTTTCCATACAGACGTGCTCAACAAACTGCTGAATGTTTTTATAGCTTTGTACAATATATTTGCTGCCATGACAAACTCTGTTGCCATTATTATGAATTACCTTATGTATCTATTGCATAACCAAAATATGTGTGTGTTATTAGTTTCGGAAACTTGTTCTTATATTTATCTAAAGACATTGAAAATGCCTTGTAAGCAACATGTTCAAAAATTGTAGACTTTGACAATTTTAATTTGTTATTAAAGCCCAGGTCAAATCATGAAGAAGGCAAATAACATCTGTTCGCAGCAGGTCTACTGTGAACATGTCATGTTATACATCTAAATTTTCCTTTAGTCTATATAAAACAACTCTATTTGCAAATTAGATGCTGTCATTGTGCTTTTGGTTTCTACAGATCTGCATGGGTTGTAATCTGTAAGTGGATTTGATATTTCACCACATGGAAATACACTGAGCACCTGAACAAATTCCCCATAACTTTTCTGTGGGTTTCTAAGCTGCTTTGCAGTCACTTTCAGAGTAATAAAGATAGTGTTTCAAATCAAGTTCTCACTTTTACTTTTAAAACACTTTATTTAAAATATACACATGTTGACTTTATTAAAATAGGCGCACGAAGACTGACTAATGCGCCTCAACACACACACATATATACACAAACATCTGTCACCACAATCGATATTTCTCGAACATACTCGATATCCGATATAAATGTATTACAATTCCAACACGCCTCCTTACATTTATATCGCGATGTTTAACATATTCCTAATTTTAATGAATTTTTCTTTACATAACGACTTTGTGAATATATCTGCAACATTTTCATTCGAATCTACTTTAACAATATCAATGAGTCCCTGTAAATAATACTCATGCACAAAATGGTAATGTACTTCTATATATTTTGAATTCTTTGTGAAATTACCAAACTTCGCTATATTTAATGCTCCTGAATTATCTTCATATATGACAATAGGTTTTTCAAATTTAACATTAAAAATGTCTAAAATATCATGTACAAGTTTCACCTCGCTAACAGCTTCAGACAATGCTACATATTCTGCAAAAGTTGAAGCCTTTGTGACACTCGCTTGTTTTCTTGACTTCCAAAATACAACATTACTAAATAATCTAATTACATAACCAGAAGTTGACTTTCTATCCACACTATCACCTGCCCAATCTGAATCCACAAAACAATCTAATATCTCAGCACCTTCATTCCTACAATAGTTTAATTTCAAATCTTTAGTTAAATATAAATATTTCAAAATTCTCAAAGCATATTTAAAATGAGTACTACTGTAACAACTTTGGAATCTGCTCAAGTAATTCACACTATAGCTAATATCTGGTCTAGTACCCGAACTTATGTACAAGAGTGCACCTATCAAGTTTCTATATCTAACGTCATTACAATCTTCATACGCTGGTTCTAACTTTAAATTTACTTCCATTGGAGTTTTGTACAAGATCGAATCTTCAATTTTATATTTCGCAGCTAACGAATCAATGTATTTTTCTTGACTCAAACTCATAACTCTTGTTTCATAATCATAATTAATATCGATGCCAAGATATCTTTTTACCTCACCTAAATCTTTCATATTAAATCGCTTTGACAATAAGTTCTTAATCTTAACAATTTTTTCTTTTCTCACACAGCAAATGAGCAAATCGTCGACAAAAATAATCAAATAAATCAAGACATCTCCATCTCTCAATACATAAAGACAATAATCATATTTACTCCTTTTAAAACCTAAACTTCTTAAAAACTCGTCAAGACAATTGTACCAAGCTCGTGAGCTTTCTCGCAAACCATACAATGCTTTATACAATTTACAGACTCTACCCGTACCATCATCATATCCTCTTGGCTGCTTTACATAAACTTCAGATAAAACTTTACAATTTAGAAACGCAGTCTCTACGTCCATTTGTTCTATAACCAAACCTTCTTGACAACAGTATGACAACAAAATCTTTAATGTTTGCATATTGGTTACTGGAGAATAAATATCCTCAACGATTTCTTTTTGTTGAAACCCCCTGACAACTAATCTTGCTTTGTAAACACCCTCTGATTTCTTTGTGAAAACCCACTTTACATCAATGGCTTCTTTATCAACTGGTTTATCTACTAATTCCCATGTTTTGTTTTTGTTCAAACAATCAATTTCCTTATTCATCGCTTTTTCCCAATAATTTTCTTTCAAGTTGCTCAGAATCACTAGAATATTCACTTACTGAATCATAATCTTTAAACCCAATACATTTAACACCACTTTCAACAATGTCCACATGTCTAGCAACAACTATCTTATTATTTATTAGCACTCTGTAGCCTACTTCACAATAACCCATTAAAACCCCCAAATCGGCTTTCCTATCCCATTTCGACTTTCTCAGTTGCTCAGGTACTCTTACAAAAACTCTACTCCCATACAACTTCAAATGATTAACATTAGGTTTTTTTCCCAGTAATATCTCATAAGGAGTTTTCTTTTCAATGGTGTTAGCTAAAGTTCTGTTTTTGAGGTATGCTGCTGCACAAACCACTTCAGGCCAAAATCTCTTGTCTACTCGCGCTTCGGCTAGCAGACACCGTGACATGTCCATGATGGATCTGTTATACCTTTCAGCAGTACCATTAAGCTCATGCACATAAGGTGGACAAGCATTCAATACAATTCCTTTTTGTCTCACAAATTCATAGACATTTTCATTTAAATATTCCTTCCCATTGTCACATCTTATCTTTTTAACAGTTTTCCCAGTGAGATTCTCAACTTCATTAATATACTCTACAAAACATTTGTATACTTGATCTTTAGATTTTATGGTGTAAACACGAGCTGCCTTACTGTAATCATCAATGAAAGAAAGAAAATATCTTTCCCCATGCATTCCAGTAGTTGAGTGAGGCCCATTTAGATCTGTGTGAACAATTTCTAAGATTTCTTTTGCTTTGGTTCTATTATTTTTAAAAGGAACGTTATGCATTTTGTTTTCGATACAGATTTTACATTTCATAAATTCTGATTCTAGTTCTGAAGGAACCCCATCTAACAATTGATGTTTACATAAAGTATTTAGATAATTGAAATTAACATGTCCCAAAATGCGGTGCCATTTTTCCTTTGCTGTCATATTATTGTCTTTACTCATAACATTAACATTAACTTCTCCTTTATTAATAGTACTACTCATTTTATACAACCGACCCTCTTTCCATGCAATCGCAATCAATCCATTAGCTTTATCAAAAATTTTTGCATTATTCCCTACCGATACAATTTTGTGATTATCTGTAATTTTAGCATAACTGATCAAGTTTTTGTCTATGTCTTTTACAAAGAAAACATTTCGCATATTAATTGGAACCATTTGATCATAGACAGGAAAATTACTAATTACATTACCAACTTTAGTAGCTTGCAAAATTTTTCCATCAGCAATTTTTACATTTATAGGTTGTTTTAAAGTTATACTCTTAGAAAAATATTCCTCATTATTAATAACATGATCAGTACAGCCACTGTCTAATAACCAATTGATTTGAATTTGATTGTTATTACTTGACTCTACTGTTCTATTTTGACCTATCATAGAATTAACCTCTGTTATAAAACTACTCATACCATGATCACTCTGATGGTAACCTTGCTTGCTGTGATGCCGACCGCTGCTAAAACCATGCTGCTCTCCTCGACCACGTTGCCTGCTGCCATAACCTCCACGCTGCATGTTGCCGTAATATCCACGCTGTACATTGCTATAGCCTCCACGCTGCATATTTCCATTACCTCTGTCGCTGCTTTGAAAATGTACTCCACGATGCCATGTGCCTCTGTTACTTGTTCTTCCCTGGGTACAATCACGTTTGAAGTGACCTGCTTTGCTGCATCGATAACATACTTGCTCCTGATTTCTTGAATTCAATTTTCTTTCTGTGTGAAATGCATTTGATTTTACCTCTTCATTTCCAGTTTTTGCATTCAATAATTGAATCTTACTTTTAACGTATTCAACTGTCTGGTCCTCTTCCTTCAAGACGTCCACTAAGTCCCCAATATAGCTCATTGACTCTGGTAACGTTCGCAGCATATAATTTAACTTCTCCTTTTCCGTTACTTTGGCGCCTGCAGATTTCAGCTCATTTACAGTTTTTTCAAATGCACTGAAAAATGTCCCCGTATCACTGTAATCACTTAACCTCAATTTGTCCAACTTGTTTCTGCATAATATTTGAAGGGCTGTAGACTCTTTCGAATATAATTCATCAAATTTCTTCATGATCTCGAAAGCACTTTCTCTGTCACTCACGAATTCTAGTTGCTTATTTGTGATTGCACCATAAATATAGTTGATAGCCTTCAAGTCCTCTTCATCCCACGTTTCGTTGTCTGAACTCACTTTTGCCCTCGTAGTCACTGTATAGCATTTCTTCATTTTTAGGTACATGATTATCCGCTGCTTCCAGTTCCCATAGTCTTCGCCATCAAATACAGGAATAGTTATATCAGCCATGTCGAACTTTCTGAATAACACGCGACGGCCACAATATAATATTTAACTTCTACTTTTCTTTTCAATAACCACGCTCTGCTACCATGTTTCAAATCAAGTTCTCACTTTTACTTTTAAAACACTTTATTTAAAATATACACATGTTGACTTTATTAAAATAGGCGCACGAAGACTGACTAATGCGCCTCAACACACACACATATATACACAAACATCTGTCACCACAATCGATATTTCTCGAACATACTCGATATCCGATATAAATGTATTACAATTCCAACAGATAGTCACTCAGCAATTTTATATTTGTATATTTTCCCTATATTTATATACCTAATCTTACACTCATCTGTCTGTTGAATTGGAAACTGAGTTTTTTATTTTAAACCGTAATATTGCATTCTCTGATATTCCAGTAAGAGTCAAGTTAAAGGAATATCTGAATTAAGACACAAAGCAAATATAGACATTAATTGAAACTGGGAATTGAAATATGTCAACAGGGAAAACAAACTTTGTCGGTCTGGGGTACACCACATGTAATCTGATTTAATGTTTCAATACAGATTATTTGAATTTGCCAATAGACTCACTCCTGGAAATATTTACTGACACACAAAGTTCTTAAAAATCATTCACAAAATTGTGTAGCTTCAGATATAGGTTTGGAGGGATCAACAATGCAACATTATTGTGTCAAAGCACTATACATTTAGAAAAAAATTTCTGAAAGTGCTAACAGTATTGCAATGCTAATTGATACTATTCCACTGTGGTGTTTTTTTTTTATTTATTATTATTTTTTTTTATTTTACCTGATTGGTTTGTTCAATTTGATCATGAAAATTTGGTACAATTGTCACAGCTTCAATATTCACCCCTATATTGCCTGTGGAAAGAAGGTGGTAGTGATACTTTGGTTATAATGGCCAAAGCCAGTGAATTGGATGTAGTGAGGAAGAAACTACAGTACTTAATGAAGTTACAGTAGAATGTTTGCGTGATGTGACAGATTGCTATTGTGAACATTTTGCCACCTTTTGGAGTTAGAGCCACAGTTTTTCTGAATACATGTGCAACCCGTAGTTGCATTTGCTGCAGGGTTGGACACCGTTGCTTAAACTCGCTGCAGCTCTCTCACTTTGCTCTGTTTTACAACTTTACAGGATTAATCTACTTTACAAACTTATTGAGTAACATATCCTAGTGAAGACAACTTTTTGGGGCTCTTGATTCATTATCAGGAGAAAATTGTATGTTGGAATGCTAGCCAGAATACTGCAAGGTTGGTGTGTACAAGGTACAATAGAATGTATTTTGAAAATAAAAAATGGTGTATAATCTAAAAAGAGATAAAAATGGCACATTATTGTAGAAGTGGAATACATGGTGGTTTGAACGTGTATATGTTAATAGTGAAGTGACTGGCTGTACAGCATATCACATACTTAACTGTCTACAACTTCTTACTGAAGCAGCAGCCTTTCAAATACAGCTCCTAGGGGAAAAAAACCTGTGCTGGATATATGCTGCTCACCTAGCTCAAAAGTGGGTATAGCTCACTCATTCTTTCTTTGTGTTATGTACTTTCTATCAAGGACAACACTCTTCAGGGATGTGGAATGTGTGAAGATATGCATTAACATCAGACATCAGAGAAACTTAATCTGTAAACTGTACTGATAGTAAACTATCACAACATTGCTTGAAGCTATTCATGAATATGCCACTAAGTTTAATCACATAAATTAATAAAAAAGCTGCTACTTTAAAAACAGGTGCTGCCTCCCTAGTTTTTTTTTATATACCCACTGTCTATCTGCTATTAGTACCTTAACATTGATTTGATTATAATTGCATTTTTCAAAGAAATATTTGTGATCTACAAATACTAAGTTCTATTTATGGTACCAGTACATTATTACTTGTTTTGCAACTTTATAAGAAATTCTACAACTTGCCACATAGCTGGCAGACATTTTAAATCCTCGCATCCAGAAATTCGAATAATTTGTAGACAGAGTGGCTAATTACTTATACTTTTCTTATGAATTGGTTTGGATTCCCAATACCTTGTTTCATGTTAGGTGGCAGCTTCTTGAATATATTACCACCTGAATATATAACTCCATTCAGAACCCCTGGACAAGGAAGGAACATCTGTATGAAAATTATTTTTGTGCTAGGGTTGTGCCTGTGTATATCACAGTTCAGTTGAATCTGGTTTACTGTTATCGGCAAGAGAAACCATTAAGGTGTAAATATATTGTTAAGTGATAGTAATATTTTAAAGATTATTAAAAAGCCTTATGGATGATGTGTGATTATTTACTTTACATCATATTGTTACTCCTCATTTCTGCTGAACTATTAACTTTAGGTGCTCTGCCCCAGAAGATAATTCCCCATAACAATAGGGCATGAAAACATCCAGTTACCTTGTCTTTGGGTCTACACAATGGGAGGTCCTTCTAAGGGCATAACATCCTGAACTCAATGTCTGTATTAGTTTATCTGTCTGTTGACACTTTTTATAACATCTTATTTGAGCTTCACCACAATGCATTTTACATACTTGGCTTCATTCAGTGTATGATCATTAATGTTTCTACTGGTGTTAAAAAAAGGTAATGAGTTCATGCTTACAGTTTTCTGAGTGTTTATTACTGGTCTCTTTGCCTCAAACTAAGATTTTATGTGATTTGTAGTTTCATCGACTGTGCCTTAAAGTATGTGTTCTCTGCTTGTTGCTGTAGGCAAATTCCTTGGGATTTCAGATATCCACATATTGTCCCTTTTCATTTATATACCTATAGATGCAGCTGTCAGCAGCACCTCTGATTCAAAATTTCCCAAGTTTTGCAAGATGCAGCTAGGGGTGACTAGGTCAAAGTCTTAGGATTGATACATCATTAACTGTGGTTGGCTGTATTTTACTATTTGTGGTGGTTGTCCTATTGTTCGTCATCCTATGAAATAGAGAGATCTAGTTTTTGACCCCTAGTTGGGCCTAGATTTTTTCTTCATACTTACATTGCACTCTCAGGCTGAACTTTATTTACATGGAACAAAAATTGTTCTGGCACTGTGAATTTGTGTGAAACAAGGCAAGGCAGACATGCCAAATACACACAGACTGAATACAACACTTTGGCATTCAGAAGAACTTTATTATTTAACAAATTACCATCTTCTGCACTGAATACATCTCAATAATTTTACAAATAAGTTGGATAGCTGGTGAATAGATAATAAATTCTACAGTTTAAGAGAATTAGGGTAGTGTACATGTAGAGTTGTAAGATTATGACTGTAGCTCTGTACAAGTGATTAATATAGGCTAACTAATTGGTAAATGTAAAGTGAACATACACTGTCTTCCTCACAAAGTCAAACAAAACTTGAACCCAGTACAGCTTTCATGTTGTTAAGCCTTTTTATCAGGATTACATCATTATCTCTATTATCTGTGTGATCAGAGTCTTATCAAAGTAGGAGAATAGGAACTTTCTCTACGGACTGTTCCACTATTTGAAGATGCCACAAAAATATAATAATTGAAGTAATATTATTTACTAGCTCCAACTGTATGCCATGAAGCAAACCCCACTATTAACTAATCAATTCATGTGTGGAAAATGGGACTGTCCCCAGATAGAATGAAAATTCTTAGAGTATTACCCTTCAGAAAAGGTGATCCCAAGTGCCAAGATAATTTCAGACCAGTAAGGCTATTGCCCATTTTGTTCCAGATCCTAGAATGCCTAATATTTGTTTGGTTAACTGCATTTTTTGATAAAAACTGTGCCATAAATTGCAGGCAGTTTGTAAGCGACGGGGAAAAATCTACATTGTCACCTGCATTTGAACTGATTAATATAATCTCTGCAGACCTAGATCAAGGCCAGTTCCCTGCTAGAGTCTTATAAACTTATCTAAAACATTTGATCTTGTTAATAATAATTTTAGAGGTACAAACTTCCTCAGTATCACAAAGACATTTCTGCAGAACAGAAACTTGTGCACTCCTGGTAAGAAAGATTATACTTGAAAAATATTACTTACCAGAAACTATCACAAATACAACATACCAAAAGGATTAGCTTACATGTAAATGCAAAAGAATCGGGCTCCAAAAAATGAGTACCTTGTTAAATTTATGAAACGAGAAGAAGGTAGCAAAATTTTCTTGGCCTGACAATGAAGGTATTGCACTTGCTTCAAACCAAGACATCAGAAGGAAACTACCCAACCCACTGTAGACGGGAGACTACATCTTGTGTTTTCTATCTCCTTTGACTGCTTAATAATGGATTCAAAATTGCCTAGTTTTTTTAACACAGTACCTAACAGTTTGTAAGAATGGGTAACACACGTGATAAGACAAATTCGTGTTTAAATTTCTGTTTCTGTTCAAAAGATTTATAATGGTGAGTAAGAAACAGATCTTATGCCTTCATTTAATTTTACAAAAATGCAAAATTTTCATTATTTTTGTTATAAAAATGTTTTGCTTGTATAGTAAAACAAAGACATATACATATTCTTTTTCTGTTAAAAACACAGCATTTTTCAAGTGAATACACATTACTCATACTACAAGTTGAAGCCACATTATCAGGCAGGCAGGTACTAGAGATATTAAAGTATCACAAGATTATCAGAAAAACACAGTGAAAAATAATGTTAGTATATTACACCAGAATATAAGGGGATTAAAAAACATAGTAGATGAGCTTCTTGTTTGTTTAGAAGATCTAGTAATTGAGAGTGCAATAGACACACTATGCCTGTCTAAGCATCACAGTCACAGATATGGAAAAAGTAAATATAAATGGATATAAACTTTCTGCACACATAAGCAGAGATACTATGGAGAGAGGAGGAGTTGCAATGTATCTCAAAATTCATCATAGTCTAAAAAAATTTAGGACCTAAAATTTTTTGTGTAGAGTAACATATAGAAGCATCTTAAATTAAATAATGGTACTTTCAATATTGTAGCTGTCTCTAGGTCACACTGGAAAACTTCCAGCCATTTCTGAAAAATTTGGATTCTTTGTTGTGCTATCTGTCAGACAGAGGGAAGCAAATTTTTGTTTGTGGGAATTTCAATGTAGATTTTCTGAAAGAGCCTGATAGAAAGAATGACCTCAAAGTATTTCTAGGTTCTTTCAATTTGACATCAAGTATTAACTTTCCTATTTGGGTAGTTCAAGAAAGCAGCACACTGATAGATAATGTTTTTATAGACCAAGATAAATTTAATCAAATACAAATCTTTCATGTTAAGAACAGTCTTCCTGATCATGATGCACAGCTCGTTGCAGTATATTACATCTCCACACAGCATGGCAAAACAGTTCTCCAAAATAGTGTGTTCAATTACTGATTTAACAATTGCAAATTTTAGGGAAAGCTTGTAACAGACTGGGATGAGGTGTACAGGGAACCTGATGCTAATTTAAAATGTAATCTAATTCATGGTACTTTTATGAGTAAATTTGAAAACAGTTTTCCTAAGAAAACAGTGAGACATAATTGTAAGATACCATCTAAAAAGCCATGGCTTACTAAAGGCATAAAAATATCTTGTTAACAGAAAAAGGTAATGTATCTTATAGCTAGAAGGAGTAATGATCCAGAAATAATCCAACATTATAAAAACTAATGCGCTGTATTGAGAAAATTAATTAAAGAGTCCAGAAGTATGTGGATTACGTCTGAGATTAGTAACTCTAATAATAAAATTAAAACAATTTGAAATATTGTTTAAAAGGGAAACAGGGCAATGAAGAGGACAGGAAGACTATTTCCATCAAACACAATGAAAATTTTGTTAAAGTAGAAAATATTTTTAATAATCATTTTTGTATGTTTTAGACAAAATAGGATACAACCATTAAATAGAAAATGCAAGGCTTTTGTATGGAGTAGCACACTTTGATGGAATATTCAAAATTTCTGGGTGTGTGCATTTTTTCTTTTCACTACCTTCTTTCTTCTTCCAATTGATGTTGATTGAATCGGAATGCGTTTTCTCGTATTATGTCTCGCTTTGCCTGAAACAATTACAAAAGGTAACTTGAAGAAGTAAGCAATTACACTCTCTCTCTGCATATGTGAAGTACATTTGTGCGGCACGTACCTTCACCAAGTGTCAACAACATGGAAGCGCAGGCAGATGGGGTTTTCTTCTTTTCAACTTGGAGGAGGAAAGCCTCAAAGCTCTTCGTCATCTCTTCCGGTGACCTACTGGATAGCTCTGTGAGATGAGCTACTGCTCTGTTTAATAGATTTATATTTGTTTTGTAGGAAATGTTTTTGAGATGTGTTGTGTCTGGTATTTCTTCTTCAACATCACGTTTTTCTTCTTGTGCATCCATTTGCCCCACATCAGCATCATGTCTCTCTTCTGTATTATCTATGCTGATCTGGAGCACATTATCTCTCTCTTCCTCTGTATCAATGTGCTCCACATCAGCATCATTTAATGTTGCAGTATTTTGGGGTCCATGAAGAGGCTCCAGCCAGTTTTGGGGGGGCTGCTTACCCGTCGCTATAAAATAATACTTTCGACGAATTTCTTCACTGTTTATAGCTTTTTCATATTTTTCTGATGGGTAAACAATACTAGCCCAATCAATGTGTTTACATCTCTTGCCCGTATTGCCCTCAAGACAATTACAAACAAGCACAGCCATGTTGACTACATAGAAGCGATTCTCTGTACTCTCACTTGGAACCAACAGAAAGCCTTCTTGAATCATCATTATCTTACTCAGAATTTCCGGTGTAGGTACCCTAATGGTCTCGTGGAAAGATTTCGGGCTTGCTCTGTTAGCAGCATCAAGCAGCTTCATCTCAAAATAAGAATTCACCCTTGTGAGTATGATGTTGACCATGTGCACTACATTGACCGCTTTTCTTCTCTCAAAAATGTAGTCTTTCAAAATCCTCATGAACGCTTCACTGTAGTTATTAGTGTGGTGCCCCTGTATCAACATACGGGTTCGATAAGGAAGTGACCATAGGTGTCGCCTTTCCCAATACCCATCTAAGTATGTTTGATAATTGTTGTGTTCGTCACATATATTTGCTTTAGCTGCGTTATAATTATCTGTAGCTTCATCTTTGGTTTTTGAATACATGATTTTTTTAAAGTCTTTAAAGTACTGCATTTGCTTGTCCTGCGGTATTCCATGTTTGGTTTTTATAAGCCACCGCCACACTGCCTGCATCACATGGAAAATGCACAATAAGACTGTTGAACGGGGAAAAGATCTTATGATGGCATTTTGTTCCGATTTGCAGTCGTCAGTCAAAAAGACATGTGGTCCATCAATGTTCCCCCCAAAAATATCTTTTCCTACTATCTCTTTCAATAGCTGGAAGCCTATTTGCAAAACTTCACAGCTTTCTGATGAAGTTACTATAATTCCCAGCGGTAAACCTCCACATGCACTGGGTGTGAGTAACACAAAAACTCTACTGCCATTGTGGTCTAAAGATCCTGTTGAATCAATGAAGACCATTTCTGGTGCCATTTCTTCACACATATGTATTTTCTTCATCAATGGTGAGCAAATGCTGAAAATAAAATACATTAACATTAATACTGACAGATTGTAAATCTCTGCAGAGAGCATAAGCTTATATCCAAATCAACATATTTAAAGGGGAAGGTAAATGAGCCTAAAATAAGGATATGTGCAGATTGGAGGAATGGATAATGGCAGCTATGCCATGTGTGTACAGACAAAAATTTCTAAAAGGGTGTGGAAGTATTAAGGAACAACTACAGCTGGAGTTAGGGGATTACCGGGGAGGTTTCAGACCATGGATAAGCCATGCAGAGCAGATCATTGGTTTCAAAACTTTAATGGGATACTATAGGAAACTGAAAAAACCTCAGTCAATAACATTGGAAGACTTTAAGAAAGCATGTGTCTGTCTCCATAGATGTTCAGTATTAACAATTAAAGGAATCTCAGACTACATACAAAACTAATTAAACTAACATCATTTACTCTAAGAAACATCAAAAGTAAAGTTTACAGAAGAGATTAATGAACCATTTATCATATAGATTGTCTTACGGCAAAGTGACTGCCTATCACCATTAATATTCAACTGTGCACTGGAATATAAAGTGTGAGAATGGTACGAGCATAACCCAAACAATATTAGTATTGCAAGTGGATCATTCCACACCAAGTGGACCAGTGGTTCCCACTGTACCATTTCAAAATGTAATGCAATTTCATGGGAGGTTTCCACAATGTCTTGGGTGGAATTTACAACGTGTAAGGAATAACTTTTATGAAAGGTTCTGGTAAGTTACATGCCTGTGCTTTTGTATAATGAAATAACATTTTGTACCGAGGAAGAACAGTTTAGCGATTAGATTTCTAAATACATCTGGTGACAGCTGCACTTCCTCAAAAATGGCAGAAAATTCATTGTGCTACTTGGAGAGCCCATAACAGCCATAAATCATACCTCTATGCACGCACCTGGAAAACTGAAGATCATGTTTAGGGATTTTTTGGGTCCATTTTGTTTAATCGTTTTGATCTTGCTGTATTTAGGAAGAGTATTCTTTAAGCTTTGGAAGCTATAAAGTTTAATTTTAGACCAAATGCGTGCTTCTGGATGTAATGAGCCCAAAAAGATTTTTCTTGGCATTATTGATAACATAGCCAAAACATTTCTCACCACTGTTGAACAAATATAATTAATTTTTTTCAATTGCAGCTTCCCCGCTGGTGTTCATCTTGTGATTAGCTGGCTCTCAGAATGTTTCAGTGATAAGTGGAGTGAGGGGTTGTGGATAGAATCTGTGAGTGGTCTGTTATCAGTATAAATAGTGAAAGCCCAAACTTCAATGTTGTCACAAAACCGATGGGTAGCCTCATACCCAGTGAGGAGCTTTGTTTCAAATGCTGATCACTTGCCTTTGTGAGACGAATAATTTTGTGAAAAGAAGTGAAGGGACTGAGAAAGTCACCAATGTGTTGTTGAAGAACAGCACCCCAACGCAAGAGTCACTAGCTTCAGACATGATGGACAGGTGAGCATGTAACAGGATGTGCTAATGTGACAGCATTAGTCGATACCTGTTTGGGGGCAGAAAAGGACTGCTGCACGAGTTTTGTCCACGCAACCTCCTCCTACCCTACGAAAGTGTCTGTAAGGGGTGCCTGAATATCCGATGCCAGGGGGATGTGCTCATAATGGATGTTGCACAGCCCAAGAAAATGGTGTTGCACAATCTGAGATTTCTCATGGTTGATTTCCACATTGTGCAAATCTGAAGCTGGTGTGCACCACGGTCAAATGTTTATTGTGCTCCTTGGGAGAGGTGGAGAAAATCAGGATATCATCTAGGTATGCATAGCTAAAAGGCACTTTGAGAAGAATGGAGTTAATGGGTGGTAGCCAGTAGAAAATGACTGCTCTATTGACAACAAACCCAAAAGTGAACTGTTTGTCAATAATCTTGGGAAATTCATTGCCAGTTTGACAGTCTTTCTACTAAACCTCTATAAAGTCTGATAGCTGGTAAGAATTTATAAGCTGTATCGCATTACATTTCTCTTTGAGAATGCGATCTGTACCATCTATCACCAAAATTGTTTATTAGTTTTGTTTGTATGCTTAATTTATTCAATAGTAAGGAAATTCTTTAATTTCATTGAATAATGTTTAAGAACTACTGAACTCTGTAAATTATATTTTAATGAAAATTGTTTGTATATGAAAAAACACTGACAGGCGGGACATATTGCTTGCAATGAATTGTGCAATTTATATGAGACAATTAAGGTAAAACTTATCCCCTAAAGCATCAAAGCAGATCATGTCCTTTCTGCTTTACTATCTTTGAAGAATGTTAAGAAAATGGATGACAAAGGGAGATGAAAGTAATATCATAATGGTCTGAAATCTGATGAGGTCAGTGAAGTAATAGGAGGAGGACAGAAAGGAAGAAAGCAAAAGTATTAAGGAAAAACAGGCTCTCTTAAGGAACACTGTACCTTTGAAAATGAAAAACGAGGAAAAAAAGGCTAAGAAAGCAAAAATACTGGTTGAAAAAGAAAGGAAAGTCCACTGGAAGTAGTACCTCATTCACTTCAAGTTTAGGATCCCATAAGTGTCTTCAAAGCCTGGGAAAGGCTGTAAAAATGGATATAATCACAGTTGTCAATGATACCCACAAAAAGAGAATAATTCTTAAAAAGTACACTGCAATCACAGGCCAGAAATAGCAGCTACATTTTTTTCAGAGCCAACTGTCAAAGAAATTAAACACAGTATGCCCAGAATCATTGAAGAAATAAAACAGATGATTCGTGATTTTTCTTTAATATTATTTTACAATCAGCAGGAAAGCAAGGCGCAAGGTCTGCAAAGAACTACTGTACAGGTAACGTGAAGTTCACCACGAGGGCTATATGATGCTTACTGTTAATAGAGACATATGAAGTCTTTAAACAATAAACAGAAATTGTCATAAAGGGTACCAGCTTTGTCCCATGTACGTACTGCCTGTTTCAGATACTCCACATAATGTGTGTGTTTGCTAACCATGCTAACTTTAATTACCTGTTGGTGTAAGTAGTGTGTGCTTAAACTTTCCTAGTACTAGCTAGTACTTGTTTCATCTAATTTCTTGTGACACGGAGAAAGTGTCCTGTATCTTAGGACACTGTGATACTTGTGAAATCTGTGATTTTTTTCAATTTCTTCCTGAAGGGAAGGTGTTGACAAGAATCAGTCTGTCAAATCGAAGAGGGAAAATAAAAACCTAGTCCTTTTAAATGTAAGTTTCTGAAAATGAAGATCAGGTTCCAGTATTCCAGAAATTTCTGTTATAAACAATGTTCAAGCTGCTGAATTAAGAAAAAAAACTTAATACCAGTGAAACATAATGTGTTCTGCAGAAAACTACTCAATTTCCCAGGGCAAAATACAATCAGCATATTGCTGTTACAAACAAGTAAGTATCTTAAACACAAACTAAAAGATAAACTACCAGAACAGTAAAACAATCTTTGTCTCCTTTGATGGAGAACTGCTTCCCAATTTATAAATAAATTCATCTGGAGCCCATTAAAATATTAAAAAGATGACACTTGGGATTACTGAAGACTGGGATTCCCACATTCCCACGAATCGCGTACACACAAACAGCACGCAAATTACTATGAAATACACAAAAATGAAACTAGTGGGACAACTGCGGTAATGAGGGGGGGTTTTGGGTGAGGACAATCTTAAAAAACACCCAGCAAACACAAAACCTCAACTTGAAACACCACAATCGAACCAGAAACTACAAATGTTAGCACAATATGAGATGCAAATACTCAACAAAACCCACCGGTATCCCAAACGACAATAGAACTATATAGGTCAACTGAAATCCAGGGTACCAAAAACCTATCTCCCTCTCTAAAACCTCCAACCCCCCACCACCCAACCCAACTGCAATAGCCAATACTCTAACAATTATATCAACCCAACACCAAAGAAATAATGTTACTGGCATCTTAAAACTCCAGTGCACCTACACAGGTAAACTGAATACCAGAAACATCCTCCCTCAATACAACTGAAATAGCAATGAGGGTCTAGTTATGGTGTCAACAGCTTTTACACAACTTGCAGAAATTCATAACAGCATGGTTAATCACGGAATGCAATGATGACAAACTACAATCCTTAGGCACACAACCAATTGGAAACATTTCAAATATGATTAGGAATCAGCATTAGTTACATTTGAAGAATGTATTAATGGTTCAGACAAAGAATATTGGTTAAAAGCAATAGAAGAAGAGATCTTGTTGGAATTGTAATACATTTATATCGGATATCGAGTATGTTCGAGAAATATCGATTGTGGTGACAGATGTTTGTGTATATATGTGTGTGTGTTGAGGCGCATTAGTCAGTCTTCGTGCGCCTATTTTAATAAAGTCAACATGTGTATATTTTAAATAAAGTGTTTTAAAAGTAAAAGTGAGAACTTGATTTGAAACATGGTAGCAGAGCGTGGTTATTGAAAAGAAAAGTAGAAGTTAAATATTATATTGTGGCCGTCGCGTGTTATTCAGAAAGTTCGACATGGCTGATATAACTATTCCTGTATTTGATGGCGAAGACTATGGGAACTGGAAGCAGCGGATAATCATGAATCAGAGAAAGTACTTGAGTTGAGGAGATCATCTAGAGAAAGAAAACCAAAAATATTAAATGATTATGTTTACAGCAATTTTATTTATGTAAACTTTTGCAGTGCAAATAGTCCGGAAAGCTTTGAGGAGGCGATTAACAGTGCCGAATCAAATTATTGGGAAAAAGCGATGAATAAGGAAATTGATTGTTTGAACAAAAACAAAACATGGGAATTAGTAGATAAACCAGTTGATAAAGAAGCCATTGATGTAAAGTGGGTTTTCACAAAGAAATCAGAGGGTGTTTACAAAGCAAGATTAGTTGTCAGGGGGTTTCAACAAAAAGAAATCGTTGAGGATATTTATTCTCCAGTAACCAATATGCAAACATTAAAGATTTTGTTGTCATACTGTTGTCAAGAAGGTTTGGTTATAGAACAAATGGACGTAGAGACTGCGTTTCTAAATTGTAAAGTTTTATCTGAAGTTTATGTAAAGCAGCCAAGAGGATATGATGATGGTACGGGTAGAGTCTGTAAATTGTATAAAGCATTGTATGGTTTGCGAGAAAGCTCACGAGCTTGGTACAATTGTCTTGACGAGTTTTTAAGAAGTTTAGGTTTTAAAAGGAGTAAATATGATTATTGTCTTTATGTATTGAGAGATGGAGATGTCTTGATTTATTTGATTATTTTTGTCGACGATTTGCTCATTTGCTGTGTGAGAAAAGAAAAAATTGTTAAGATTAAGAACTTATTGTCAAAGCGATTTAATATGAAAGATTTAGGTGAGGTAAAAAGATATCTTGGCATCGATATTAATTATGATTATGAAACAAGAGTTATGAGTTTGAGTCAAGAAAAATACATTGATTCGTTAGCTGCGAAATATAAAATTGAAGATTCGATCTTGTACAAAACTCCAATGGAAGTAAATTTAAAGTTAGAACCAGCGTATGAAGATTGTAATGACGTTAGATATAGAAACTTGATAGGTGCACTCTTGTACATAAGTTCGGGTACTAGACCAGATATTAGCTATAGTGTGAATTACTTGAGCAGATTCCAAAGTTGTTACAGTAGTACTCATTTTAAATATGCTTTGAGAATTTTGAAATATTTATATTTAACTAAAGATTTGAAATTAAACTATTGTAGGAATGAAGGTGCTGAGATATTAGATTGTTTTGTGGATTCAGATTGGGCAGGTGATAGTGTGGATAGAAAGTCAACTTCTGGTTATGTAATTAGATTATTTAGTAATGTTGTATTTTGGAAGTCAAGAAAACAAGCGAGTGTCACAAAGGCTTCAACTTTTGCAGAATATGTAGCATTGTCTGAAGCTGTTAGCGAGGTGAAACTTGTACATGATATTTTAGACATTTTTAATGTTAAATTTGAAAAACCTATTGTCATATATGAAGATAATTCAGGAGCATTAAATATAGCGAAGTTTGGTAATTTCACAAAGAATTCAAAATATATAGAAGTACATTACCATTTTGTGCATGAGTATTATTTACAGGGACTCATTGATATTGTTAAAGTAGATTCGAATGAAAATGTTGCAGATATATTCACAAAGTCGTTATGTAAAGAAAAATTCATTAAAATTAGGAATATGTTAAACATCGCGATATAAATGTAAGGAGGCGTGTTGGAATTGTAATACATTTATATCGGATATCGAGTATGTTCGAGAAATATCGATTGTGGTGACAGATGTTTGTGTATATATGTGTGTGTGTTGAGGCGCATTAGTCAGTCTTCGTGCGCCTATTTTAATAAAGTCAACATGTGTATATTTTAAATAAAGTGTTTTAAAAGTAAAAGTGAGAACTTGATTTGAAACACTAAAAAGCTATTGTTACTTCATTTAGTAACACATCATGCAGGATAGCCGCAATCTTAAAAGGGATATGGATCTTTAAAGAGAAAAATTTCTATATGTGAATGTTGATTTCATGTAAAAATCATTTCTCTATGGGAAGCTATATGAAGAGATTAACACTTTAAATTTCAATATCATGAAGCCATAAAAAGTCTTTTGTATTTGTCATGTAAAACGAGACCAGATCTTGGATTTACAGTCAATTATGGGGGCCTCTTCACAGAAGACCCTTAGAAAAGGGTTAACCACATTGTAAAAAGACCTCAGATACCTACTAAATTCCAAAAATTATGGCCTTTTCTATAATTAAAAAGCAGGTGATACTATTCATTTACATATCTATTGTGAGGCTGACAATGCACAAGATTTAATAGACAGGAAGAGTACAAGTCCATACGTTGTTCTTTATAATAGTGCTCCGATCATTTGAAGTTCCAAGAAGCAAAGTGTGGCAACAGTAACTTGCTCAATTAAGCAGAATACGTTTCGGCAGTAGAATGCGTCAAATAAATCAAACAGAAGACTCTATTACAAAAGTTAACCAGAAGCAGAGTGAAGATCATTCTTCAAGTAGATAATCAAAGTATTATCCAAATGATCAAATATGGACAGTTAGTTAGACAAAGGAAACGTGTGAAATTTCACAATGTTAGTGAATAGTACAGAGAAAGTTTGAGATAAAGTATTGTTGTACAGAGGTACAGTTCTCAGAAATACCGACCAAAGCTCTTCTGAGATGAAAGTTCGAGAAATTTGAAAATGCTAATATGGAACAATTACCATAACTCATTGGTCCCCAAAAAAATTAAGTGGCTACAGTATATCGTGTGATTGAACAAAATTGGGAAAGGGGGGATATTGAAAGCGTTAAACACGTGAAATACAACGTTTACTGTGTGCATTTTTAAGGGATGGCATCCATAAAAAAAGAAGTGCTGAAAATACCTACGAGTTTATATAAGAAAAATACATATGTGTATAGTAGGTTGTTATAGCATTTAGAAATTTTGGTAGTGTAAAATGTGTATGTCTCTTATTACATTCACAATGAAGTGAAAATAATATAACACAGCAGAACTGCCATAGCTTTCAATCAACGAATCTCAAGACGAACAACATCCTACGTCTTATGTGGATGCAGTTAACACTTCCACACAGTGAGTACTCCACTAGCAATTCTAGAAGATTTGCCTTTCCAGGCTTCTATGAAATATCAAAAGCGGTTCATTGGGTTACGTGAGGTGGAATGCATTTGCAGCTCAATTCATCTTCAAACCAACTAACACAACAGATATTTAGAGAATACCAGTAACTTAGGCCTACTTAAGTTACAAAGCAGAATAAATTGGTGATGCATAAGTAAATAATACCAAGTGAAGGGGGCTTTAAATGCTGAAGTATAGAAGAACAATTGGGTAGAAATATCTTTCTCTGGATATCTGATGAAAAGGAAACACAATTAGTAGGACAATAATAGAGAAACTGTGGAATAGTAAGAGCAACATTAAATAGATTACAGAATTCAGGAAGATTTAAGGCAATTCCAATTACATAACATGGTTTAAAAAAACACAGACAACGCCAGAATACCGCAAACACACACACACAGTCTGATAGATTGAGGGAATATTGGACACAAAAAAAACATAATTGGCTAGCTACAGTGGTCCTAACAGGCCATAAAATATATTTTGATAAAATAATAATTGGCAAAATGTATGAAAAACCACTTCTTATCACTACAAACATTTAAAAATGGTCTCTTACCATATTATATAATCAGCATCTTTCATAACCATCTTGCAACACACATTCCTAACTTCTGTATTGTATTTCAGCAATCTCTGTTGCAGGAATTCCTTCCCTTCATTAAAATCCATGGGTCCATAATCCTTCTCAAGTGTTTTCCTGTATAAATTATAGCAGAACTTATAATCTGGGCACTGACTTCTGTCTCCCAGCGCTAATGGGTAATCGGAATGATTAAGCTGAATGTCAGTCTTAATACATTGAAGTGCGCTAGCAGGTGAATGACCCTTTTGAAATAGAGATATCAATGTTTCCTGAACTTCACGTGATGGCTTCCTATACTTCAACGAAGCAGCACTGTCAATGCTGTGATTATGATTCAGTGTCAGTTTCACTTCACATGGCATTTGTCTATAAATATCAATTATTCCTACAAATTTTCCTCGATATTTATAGGAGGGGGTTCTTTCGTGCACAACATGAATTTTTATTATCATTTTCGATGGACAGTTGGTGTTTTTCGTGACAGGATGCACTGCAGTATCATGAACTCTTTGCGAAACTGTGTTATGATGGCAGAACATCAACTGCCTCAAAATGAGGTGTTTCGTTGGCTGTGTTTCTGATGACCTGATACTGTAAGTTGTTTTAGTTCTCTCTTCAAACAGTGTCAACCACTGCTTAAACTCATCTCTTGATGTCGCAGCCATTAGGAATTGTATGCTTTCCACTTGTGGCACATCACTGGCACTTCTCTGAATTTGCAGCACATGTGTTTTCCATTGTGGAAGAATATTCTGTTGAGGAAAATTCATTGGTTTATTACTACGATGCCAAACACAAGATTCGTAAGAGAACGATAGTACAACTAGTTCTAAATACTTACAGCCACTTCTCTCTTGTCCTCATCCCCAATGCTGTCATCAAAAGATATCATTTTCTTTTCAACTTCGAACAAAGCGGACGCGCACATTCAAAGCAGGCGAAAAGCACAAGTTCGAACAAAGCAGATACGCACACACGAAGCAGGCAAGAAGCACTGTGTTTGTTTTCTGGCGGGAAAGGCAACATAGTACACTCAAGTAAAACCAGGAGCGCTGGCAGTCACGCCCCGCCTCCTGTCCGTGTGGAGGTGGAATCACGTGACCAACCTGTGGCCGTTGTGGAGGGGAGACTGCAAATTCCGTGTGAAACTTGAGTCTTGCAGTGTTGTGCGAGTTAAGTACGTGCTACCTGTAATATGCGTCTCGTAAATTGACGTGGTTATTCACAGCCAGATGCTGAAACGGCTGAAAATTAGTTTACCGGTAATATAACTACGGCGGAAAAACGTAAAATAACATTTAGAGCTTGCGCTGTGTCTGTTAAAATATTTGATAGTTCAGTGGCAAACAGACAGTAAAACGCAAATGGTTAGAACATCGGCACTGGGTCAGAAAATGGTGCACTGTCAATAGTCAGTTGCAGTAAGAACGGAGTAGTGAATGAATGGAATAGAATAATTTTATTGTTTTTATGCCATTAAGGCAAAGACGAGGGCTAGTAGAAATCCTTGGGTAACAGAAGAAATATTGAATTTAATTGATGAAAGGAGAAAATATAAAAATGCAGTAAATGAAGCAGACAAAAAGGAATACAAACGTCTCAAAAATGAGATCGACAGGAAGTGCAAAATGGCTAAGCAGGGATGGCTAGAGGACAAATGTAAGGATGTAGAGGCTTATCTCACTAGGCGTAAGATAGATACTGCCTACAGGAAAATTAAATAGACCTTTGGAGAAAAGAGAACCACTTGTATGAATATCAAGAGGTCAGATGGAAACCCAGTTCTAAGCAAAGAAGGGAAAGCAGAAAGATGGAAGGAGTATATAGAAGGTCTATACCAGGGTGATGTACTTAAGGACAATATTATAGAAATGGAAGAGAATGTAGATGAAGATGAAATGGGAGATACGATACTGCGTGAAGAGTTTGACAGAGCACTGAAAGACCTGAGCCGAAACAAGGCCCCGGGAGTAGACGACATTCCATTATAATTACTGACAGCCTTAGGAGAGCCTGTCCTGACAAAACTCTACCATCTGGTGAGCAAGATGTATGAAACAGGCGAAATACCCTCAGACTTCAAGAATAATATAATAATTACAATCCCAAAGAAAGCAGGTGTTGACAGATGTGAAAATTACCGAACTATCAGTTTAATAAGTCACAGCTGCAAAATACTAACACAACTTCTTTACAAACGAATGGAAAAACTGGTAGAAGCTGACCTCGGAGAAAATCATTTTGGATTCCGTAGAAATATTGGAACACGTGAGGCAATACTGACCCTACGACTTTTCTTAGAAGAAAGATTAAGGAAGGGCAAACATACGTTTCTAGCATTTGTAGACATAGAGAAAGCTTTTGACAACGTTGACTGGAATACTCTCTTCCAAATTCTAAAGGTGGCAGGGGTAAAATACAGGGAGCGAAAGGCTATTTACAATTTGTACAGAAACCAGATGGCAGTTATAACAGTCGAAAGACATGAAAGGGAAGCAGTGATTGGGAAGGGAGTGAGACAGGGTTGTAGCCTCTCCCCGGTGTTATTCAATCTGTATATTGAGCAAACAGTAAAGCAAACAAATGAGAAATTCCGAGTAAGTATTAAAATCCATGGAGAAGAAATAAAAACTTTGAGGTTCGCCGATGAAATTGTAATTCTGTCAGAGACAGCAAAGGACTTGGAAGAGCAGTTGAACGGAATGGACATAGTCTTGAAAGGAGGATATAAGATGAACATCAACAAAAGCAAAACGAGGATAATGGAATGAAGTCGAATTAAGTCAGGTGTCGCTGAGGGAATTAGATTAGGAAATGAGACACTTACAGTAGTAAAGGAGTTTTGCTATTTGGGGAGCAAAATAACTGATGATGGTCGAAGTAGAGAGGATATAAAATGTAGATTGGCAATGGCAAGGAAATCATTTCTGAAGAAGAGAAATTTGTTAACATCGAGTATCGATTTAAGTGTCAGGAAGTCGTTTCTGAAAGTACTTGTATGGAGTGTAGCCATGTATGGAAGTGAAACATGGACGATAAATAGTTAGGACAGTAGAGAATAGAAGCTTTCAAAATGTGGTGCTACAGAAAAATGCTGAAGATTAGATGGGTAGATCACATAACTAATGAGGAGGTATTGAATAGAATTGAGGAGAAGAGGAGTTTGTGGCACAACTTGACGAGAAAAAGGGACTGGTTGGTAGGACATGTTCTGAGGCATCAACAGATCACAAATTTAGCATTGGAGGGCAGTGTGGTGGGTAAAAATCGTAGAGGGAGACCAAGAGATGAATACACTAGCAGATTCAGAAGAATGTAGGTTGCAGTAGGTACTGGAGATGAAGGAACTAGCACAGGATAGGGTAGCATGGAGAGCTGCAGCAAACCAGTCTCAGGACTGAAGACCACAACAACAACAATATTACGATTGGTGAAATCCTACAAAGTCATACTTATATTACTGTATAATTTCAGTTGCAAAAGAGTTAACGGTTTGTTATTACAGGATAATATTACAATTGATGAAATCCTTGATTTTGTAGAATGGGTGGGCAGGTAACCAGTCATATAGTGCTTGTTTGAATGGTTGCTCTGGTAAATCTTGTGTTTTATTTCCTTTGTTGTGATTTCATTCCCCATATGGACAGGAGAGGGCTGTCAGTGGCACAGTCCGCTGCTCTTCAGCCAAGTGACATGACAACTAAAACAAGAATAAAATGATACATACATAAGGCGAAAAAAAGGGGAGAAAATGCAGGTAAAAATACACTGTCATGTAGACGCTCATGGAGGACAGCTAAAAAAGTCACCAGAAAGTTAAAAAACACAGAGAAGACACTGAATGCACATGCACAATTTAAAAGTCGGCCACTGTATTAAAAAGACAGAAAACACACTTAAAACCCACTTGGAGCACACACAACGAAAAATAAAACTGCCAGGTGGGACCTGCCGAGGGAAAGGTCATAGAGAATGGAAAAGGAGGGGAGAACAAGGGGCAGCTGGGGAAGCGGCAGGATGAAGAGAGTAGGGGCGCCATTGGGTACACTAACAGGCAGCAAACACGTGGGGTGGGAGATGAAGAGGGAAGACAAGGCAGGAGGAAGTGCAGAGACACTGAAAGGGGCCACAAGAGAGGGAGGGGGAATAGGGGGGGGAAGCCGCTCAGGCGAAGGGTGGGGGGGGAGGAGAGGGAGCCCTAAGGAGGAGACAGGAAGATGGTGTTAGAGTTGGTAGGAAGGGTAGATAACAGGTCAAAGTTCATCATCCGGGAGGGGTGGAAGGTGGAAGTTCCGTTGGAAAAGGAGATGGAGAGAGGGTGGGCCACAACGGTAAAAGCGTGGCAACTGGTTGAGGAAGGGAGACACCAGGGGGTGAGGGGGATCAAGGTGGCGGACAATATATAGGGTGCAGATGTGTTCAAGGAATAGGAGAACGTGGGGGAAGGGAGGAGGTTGTAGAGGATGCACGTGGGGGACGGAAGGCGGATGCGGAAAGCGAGGCTGAGCGCATGACGTTCAAGGATTTGGAGGGCTTCATAGAATCAGGGAGGGGCAGAAATCCAAGTTATGATGGCATAACAGAGGATGGGGCTGATCAAGGATTTGTAGGTTTGAAGGATTGTGGAAGGATGCAGACCCCACATCTGGCCGGACAGGAGTTTCAGGAGGCAGAGGCGGTTGTTGGATGGTAAAGAGATGGGGAGTCGGTGGTCGAGTGTGAGGCCATGGTATTTGAGGGTAGGAGTGACGTGGCTAGGACGTCCATAAATGGTGAGGTAGAAATCATGGAGGCGGAACGAGCGGGTTGTGCGGCCTAAGATGATCACCTGGGTCTTGGAGGGATTGATATGGAGGAACCACTGGTTGCGCCAAGCAGTGAATTGGTCAAGGTGAGTTTGGAGGGTATGTTGGGACCATTGAAGGGTAGGATAAAGGACTAGGAAGGCAGTGTCATCAGCAAACTGGAGAAGATGAACCGGTGGGGGAGGTAGAAAGCAATGAGATGGACAAAGTTGATGGGGAGAGCATAGGTGGCGGTTCCTGCCAGCGGTCACCTCCAGCCAGTGCCAGCAGTGTGAGACTTTGGCCCAGTGGTCATCCCACCGATCTTTGTCCGTCTTTGTCCATCTTTGTCCGTCCCCTGTTTTTCTCTGTACTTTTCCTCCTGTCCTGTCTTTGTTCCTCCTTGTCATCATGTCAAACCCCACCACTACTACCACCTCCACCGCAATAGTCTATACTCTCCCTCCGCTGCCACCACCACCATTACATGGTGTGACTGGCACATGGTGTGCCCAGTCACCCCTGCCTTACTCCATCCCTCCTCTTCTCACTCTCCCTTCGCCCTCACTCTTCGTGGCCCCCTCCCCAGTTTCTTCCTCCTGCACCTCCACCTCTGAACCTTTCCCTCCACTCCCTCAGCCTGTTACTGCAGCTCCAGGTAGGGTGGTGGCCCAGCTCTTACACTCTCCTTTGCCATCGCTGTCATGTACGTCATCACCGATGCCTTCACCATCGCTATCCCCATCTCTGGCACCAGCTCCAGCATCCACGCTGGGACCTGCCACTTCCCGCCACCTCCCTGTTGCTCCTGTCCTGTATGTCTTCTCTCACGCTTCCATTGCCATCAAACCCCCTAGTGGCTCCTCTGCCCCCTCTGCTTCCAAAAATTCCCTTTCCCATCCTCCTTCCCCCCCCCCTCCCCCCAGGACGACATGGATGTCTCCCTGCCTGGCCCTGCTCCCTCCGCCTCCTTCTCCGCCTCTGCCTCCCTCCTCCTACAGATACCTCCCTCCCGTCCAGATCCTTCCCTTCTCGAGGCCCACAACCTCACCCTTTTCTTCCACCAACACCTTCCCGATGCGCCCATCTCCCTCCTCACTCTTCGCCGTGACTCCTCCTCATCACCTCCCCCAGCCCTACCCTTCTCGCTGACATCCTTTCCCATGTCCCCGCCACCCGCTTTGGCCCTAATGCCTCCCTCACCCCTGCACCTTCCCCGTCTCCCTCCGCCAACCGCAACCCCTGCGTCACTCGTCGACCCTCACCGCTGTGATCACTCGGCTTAGTCCGACGATCACGGAGGAGGAGGTGTTGGCGGAGCTCAATGAGCATCCCTCGCTGGAAGTATGGGCGGTCTGCCACATTTTCAACTAGGCCGGCCGCACCCGCCATATGTGGGTTTTTTCAGAACACGCCCCCTCCATTGACCGTATCCTGAAGGAGGGCACTCTCCTCTTCAACCAACGCTACAAAGTCGACCCCTCCCGTTCCCCTCCTCAATCCCTCCGCTGCCAGAAATGTTTGCACCACAACGCACATATAACATTTGGGTGCCACACGGCCCCCACCTACCCGCAGTGTAAACAGGCGCATTTCCTCCGGCAGTGCCCCAACCTTCAGTCCCCTTCCTCCTATAACACCTGTAATCTTGCACATCACGCATACTCACAAAAATGTAAAGCCTGACCCCCTCCCAGCATACCTGAACTCACCATCCATGTCAGCCCTCTGGACGCTTCCACCAATCCTGACAATTCCCCATATCTCCCCCCCCCCTCTGAGGACGTCATCTGGTTCCTCACCATTGTTCTCCAAAATGTCAACCCTTTCCAGCACCCTCACGCCCTCCAGCAGATATCCCTCACTGCCGCCCATTCTGTCTTTCACCTCAAAATGTATGCCACCTACTCCCACAACCAGGCCCATTTTACCTTCTCCCGTCTCAACACCCTCGTCTAAATCCCTGTCATGGTGCAACATCCATTTCCTTCCCACCAACGAGAACCTCTTCATGCACACCCTCGCTGCCCACCGCGTGGATGCCTTCCTCCTCAATGAAACCTTTCTTCAGCCCCACCACACTGTACACACCTCGCTACTACCTCCTTCACCGCTCCAACAATCCCTTCCTGATAGCGCGTGGCAGGGTTGCCATTGGTCACCACCACCAGATCCCAATTCAGTTCCAACCTCTCCTTCCCGACCCCACCGAACACCTGATCCTAATTCTCTTCTTCCCTGGCCTTACCATCACCTGCACCACCATCTATGTCCGCCCTAACACCCCTATTCCTTTCGACTTCCTTTCCCAGATTGTCCATATCTTCACCAACTACGTGATCGCCGCCGATCTCAACATCCATAGTCATTCCGCCACCCAGTTACGGTGGTGGCATCGGTTCCTCCCCTCCCTCCATGACGACCTCATCCCCATTCCCCAGCACACCCATCCTGAATCCAACTCCACTCCTGATGTCAGACTCTCCTCCCCTAACCTCCTTGGTCGCATAGTGGCGGATGTCCTGGACCCCTTTGGTAGTGACCATCTCCCTGTCCTCCTCACCATTTCAGACCTCCCCCAAAGTACATCCATGATTATTCCCATGCCGACTGGAATGGCTACTGGCATACCCTATCTACCCAGGTCTATGGCCACCCCTTCACCTACCGCCACCCTGATGATATTACCCATGCCGCCTCCTTTCTCCAGCAGACCTTGTTTGAGGCCGTGGAGTCCCACGTCCCTTCTGTCGCCATCCACCCCCACCGTCCTACCTTACCCCCACAGGCTGTCCTCCTTCTCCATGAATCCCACTGTCTCTGCCGTGCCTTCCTCCACACGTGTGACCCAAACACACTAAGATGCCACCGGCAACTCCAGACACACATCCAAAACTTGCTCGTGGCTAAGAAAAGCTGGGACTGGCAACAGACATGCACCCGTTTAATTGCCACCCTTCCTATAAACTCGTCCAAGTTATGGTCAGCCTTCCACCGCATTACCGGATCTAACCCCTGCTCCCCTCCACCCCCCCCCAACTATCCTCTCCTTCATGATAATCAAACCTTCCCTGACAACATTAGTAAGGCCAATCACTTTGCCACCTACCTCTCCGATGTCTTTACCATCCCTGACAATCCCCAGTTCGATTACTCTCTCTACCCGGATGTCCGCGATCAAACTGACTCCTCTGTCCCTCCCCTCGCACCTGGTTTCCAGTACTTAGGCCACATTGCACACACCAAACTCAATGCCCCTGTCACTACACAGGATCTCATCACTACACCCCGCACAAAACGCATCACTGCTCCTGCTCACAATCGTGTCACCTATCGCCATCTTCGTGAAGCTCCTGCCTCTTTTCTATCCAGCCATGCTCCACAATGTAGTCCTGTCCACCAGCTACTACCCCGACCTGTGGAAAACCTCCCATATCCTGATGTTCCTTAAACCCAGTGAACCGCCGTCCGCTGTCTCCTCCTACTGTCCCATCAACCTTACCTCGGTCTTCAGCAATTTCCTTGAACCCATCCTCAACCTCTGCATCCACCAGCATCTCCGCCAGCACCACCTCCTTCCCGTTACCCAGTGTGGCTTTCGGCTGTCCTTCTCTTCTGCTGACCTTCTCCTTCACGTCACTCACCTCCTAGCCAAACAGCTTAATTCCCGTCGCTCTGCTATCTTCCTCTACCTTGACCTTGAACGAGCCTATGACCACATGTGGCATTCCGGTCTCCTCTTCGAGCTCCAAACCTTCGCCCTTCATATCAACTACATCTGTCTGATCGGCTCCTTTCTTTCCCATCGTCCTTCCTACGTCCCCATCCCCTCTGCTGGTGTGCCCCAAGGTTCTGTCCTCTCCCCTCTTCTGTACCTTTTGTATATGGCGGACATGCCACCGCCTTCACCCCCATCCACCTTCTCCAGTACGCCAATGACACCACCTTCCTTGCCCTTGCCCCCACGCAGCAACATTCCCAATACATTCTCCAGTCCCTTCTTGACCGGTTCACCGGTTGGTGCAACCAATGGTTGCTTAAGGTCAATCCTTCCAAAACCCAGGCGATCATTGTAGGCAAAACCACCCCTTCCTTCCACCTCCTCGATTTCTACATCAGCATCTATGGCCATCCTATCGCCCTCACCCCCACCCTAAAGTACCTTGGTGTCACCCTTGACTGTTGCCTCTCCTGGACCCCCCACCTCCGGACGATCCAAGCCAAAGCACGTTCCCAACTCTGTCTCCTCAACCTCCTTTCCGGCCGTACTTGGGGTCTGGAACCCTCCACCATCCTCCATACCTATAAATCCCTCATTCGTCCTATCCTTTGCTATGCTCACCCTGCCTGGATCTCCACTCTCCCTACCTTTTACAAATTCCTTCAGATCCTAGAACGCCATGCTCTTCGCCTCGCCTATCGCAATCGTCTCCCCTCCCCCACGCGCTGTCTCCCCTTCCCCACACGTGTGCTGTATGACCTTACTTTGTTCCCCCACCTCCTCCTTTTCCTCAAATGGATACGGATCCTCTACAACTCCCGTAAACTCGATCCTCCTCACCCACTGGTCTCTCCCATCCTCTCCTGCCCCCGACCGCTGCCACGCCTTTATTTCCATGTCCCACCTGCTCTCCATCTCTCCACTCTCCATACCTTCGTCCAAGGAGGCTTCCGCCAGCTCCCCCTCCCTGATGATGCCCTCCTCCCCTCCATCTACCCCTCCTACCAACTTTGATCCTCCCTCCCTCTTCCTGTGTTTGTTCCTCTGAGCACCCTCTCTCCCTTCTCTCCCCCACCCCTCCCTCCTCCCTTTCTCACCACTAATCCCCTGGGCTTCCCCTACCCCCATACCTCCATTCCTCCTACCCTCTCTGCCATTGGCATCTTTGCTCTCCCCTCTCCCTCCCCCATCCCCTTCTGCCCCTCTTTGCAGGTCCCCGGACTCACACATGTTACGTGGACATTCGCGCGCCGGAGATCATCACCTAGTGCTTGTGTGTGGCGTCGTGTTCATGCTCAGGTGTTCCAGTGTTCATTCGTTTAGTGCTCCAACGTTCACGTGTGCCATCTATCATCTCTGTGTGTGTCCATGTGCCTGAACATTCTTATCTTGGACACTGCACCCGTAAACGGCTCTGTGTGTTTTAATTTTGTCTGTCTACCTCTGCATATCCACCCTGTCTATTCTATGATTGTCTACATTTGTATCTTTAGTTTTTCATCTGTGGCTGAAGTGCAGCGTATTATGCCGCTGCTGGCCTACCTGTACCAAGTGTGAAATAACAATAAAGAAAAGAAAAGTGGGTCATTAATCTTTTGTATTTCACTTTCACCTTAATTTTTGGGGAAGTTAGGTTAACCAGTATGTTAACTGAACTTAAACTAGGGATACGAAGTGTGATAAGTATTAATTGTTGTTATGTTATGGAAGTTAAGCACGTGCTACTTGTAATCTGCATCTCGTATCTTGAAGTGGTTATTCACAACCAGATGCTGAAACGGCTGAAAATTAAAGTTTACCGGTCATATAACTACAGCAGAAAAAAGTAAAATAACATCTACTGCTTGTACTGTATCTGCTAAAATATTTGATAGTTCAGTGGCAAACAGACAGTAAAACCCAAATGGTTAGAACATCGGCACTGGGTCAGAAAATGGTGCACTGTCAATAGTCAGTTGCAGTAAGAACAGAGTATTGAAGGAATAGAATAGAATAATTTTATTGTCACTACACCATTAAGGCAATAGACAAAGTCATACATGTAACACAATATAATTCATGTTGAATGGAGCAATAGGTTTGTTATTATCATATAGTATTACAATTGATGAAATCCTACAAAGTCATACTTATAACACAATATAATTCGTGTTGGAAAAGAGCAATACATTTGTTACTACAGTATAATATTACAATTGACAAGGTCATACATATAATACAATATAATTCATGTTGCAAAGGAACAATAGGTTTGTTATGACAGTGTAATACTACGATTGGTGAAATCCTACAAAGTCATCATTATATTACTGTATAATTTCTGTTGCAAAAGAGTTATTGGTTTGTTATTACAGGATAATATTACAATTGATGAAATCCTTTATTTTGTAGAATGGGTGGGCAACTAACCAGTCATATAGTGCTTGTTTGAATGGTTGCTCTCGTAAATCTTGCAGTTTTTTTTCCTTTATTGTGATTTCATTCCCCATATGGGCAGGAGAGGGCTGTCAGTGGCACAGTCCGCTGCTCTTCAGCCAAGTGACATGACAACTAAAACAAGAATAAAATGATACATACATAAGGCGAAAAAAAGGGGAACATAAAACAGAGTAAGCGGAGAAAATGGAGGTAAAAATACACTGACATGTAGACGCTCATGGGGGACAGTTAAAAAAGCCACCAGAAAGTTAAAAAACACAGAGAAGACACTGAATGCAAATGCACAGGTTAAAAGTCGCCCACAGTATTAAAAACACTCCAGAACAACACACTTAAAACCCACTTGGAGCACACACAACAAAGAATAAAACTGCCAGGGGGGACCTGCCGAGGGAAAGGTCAGAGTGAATGGAAAAGGAGGGGAGAGCAAGGGGCAGCTGGGGAAGTGGCAGGATGAAGAGCGTAGGGGCGTCAGTGGGTACACTAACAGGCAGCAAACATGTGGGGTGGGAGATGAAGAGGGAAGACAAGGCAGGAGGAAGTGCAGAGACACTGAAAGGGGGCACAAGAGAGGGAGGGGGAATAAGAGGGGGAAGCCGCTCAGGAGAAGGGAGGGGCAGGAAAGGGAGCCCTGAGGAGGAGGCAGGAAGATGGGGTTAGAGTTGGTAGGAGGGGTAGATATCAGGATAAAGCTCATCATCCGAGTGGGGTAGAAGGTGGAAGTAGCATTGGGAAAGCAGATGGAGGCAGTGGAGATGGAGAGAGGGTGGGACACAACAGTAAAGGCGTGGCAACTGGTTCTACATCTACATCTACATCCATACTCCGCAAGCCACCTGACGGCGTGTGGCGGAGGGTACCCTGAGTACCTCTATCGGTTCTCCCTTCTATTCCAGTCTCGTAGTGTTTGTGGAAAGAAAGATTGTCGGTATGCCTCTGTGTGGGCTCTAATCTCTCTTCTTTTATCCTCATGGTCTCTTTGCGAGATATACGTAGGAGGGAGCAATATACTGCTTGACTCTTTGGTGAAGGTATGTTCTCGAAACTTCAACAAAAATCCATACCGAGCTACTGAGCATCTCTCCTGCAGAGTCTTCCACTGAAGTTTATCTATCATCTCCATAATGCTTTGGCGCTGCTCTCTGTTGGATCTTCTCTATCTCTTCTATTAACCCTATCTGGTACAGATCCCACACTGCTGAGCAGTATTCAAGCAGTTTGCAAACAAGCGTACTGTAACCTACTTCCTTAGTTTATGGATTGCATTCCCTTACGATTCTTCCAATGAATCTCAGTCTGTCATCTGCTTTACAACGATCAACTTTATATGATCATTCCATTTCAAATCACTCCTAATGTGTATTCCCAGATAATTTATGGAATTAAATGCTTCCAGTTGCTGACCTGCTATTTTGTAGCTAAATGACAAGGGATCTATCTTTCTATGTATTTGCAGCACATTACACTTATCTACATTGAGATTCAATTGCCATTCCCTGCACCATGCGCCAATTCGCTGCAGATCCTCCTGCATTTCAGTACAATTTTCCATTGTCACAACCTGTCGATATACCACAGCATCATCCACAAAAAGCCTCAGTGAACTTCCAATGTTATCCACAACGTCGGTTTTACGACACTCCCCTGCGGCACACCTGAGATCACCCTTTCTTCAGAAGACTTCTCTCCATTGAGAATGACATGCTGCGTTCTGTTATCTAGGAACTCTTCAATCCAATCACACAATTGGTCTGATAGTCCATATGCTCTTACTTTGTTCATTAAACGACTGTGAGGAACTGTATCAAATGCCTTGCAGAAGTCAAGAAACACAGCATCTACCTGTGAACCCGTGTCTATGGCCCTCTGAGTCTCGTGGATGAATAGCGCGAGCTGGGTTTCATATGACCGTCTTTTTTGAAACCCATGCTGATTCCTACAGAGTAGATCTCTAGTCTCCAGAAAAGTCATTATACTCGAACATAATATGTGTTCCAAAATTCTACAACTGATCGAAGTTACGAGATATAGGTCTATAGTTCTGCACATCTGTTCATTGTCCCTTCGTAAAATCTGGGATGACCTGTGCCCTTTTCCAATGCTTTGGAACACTACGCTCTTCTAGATACCTACGGTACACCGCTGCAAGAAGGGGGGAAAGTTGGTGATGAAGAGGAAGGGAGACACCAGGGGGTGAGGGGGATCAAGGTGGCAGGCAATATATAGTGTGTGGATGTGTTCAAGGAAAAGCAGAAGGTGGGGGAAGGAAAGGAGGTCATAGTGGATGCTCGTGGGTTGTGGAAGGCGGGTGCAGAAGGCGAGGCGGTGTGCATGGCTTTCGAGGATTTGGAGGGCATTATCGAACTGAGTAGGGGTGGAAATCCAAGCTACGCTGGCATAACAGAGGATGGGGTGGATCAAGGATTTGTAAGTGTGAAAGATAGTGGAAGGATGCAGACCCCACGTCCGGCCGGACAGGAGTTTCAGGAGGCAGAGGCAGTTGTGAGCTTTGTGTTGGATAGTAAGGAGATGGGGAGTCCAGGTGAGGTGGCGGTCGAGTGTGAGGCCAAAGTATTTGAGGGTAGGAGTGAGGTGGATAGGACGTCCATAAATGGTGAGGTAGAAATCATGGAGTTGGAAAGAGTGGGTGGTGCGGCCTATGATGATCACCTGGGTCTCAGAGGGATTGATACGGAGGAACCACTGGTTGCACCAAGCGGTGAATTGGTCAAGGTGGGTTTGGAGGGTACGTTGGGACCGTTGAAGAGTAGAAAAAAGGACTAGGAAGGCAGTGTCATCAGCAAACTGGAGAAGATGAACCGGTGGGGGAGGTTTGGGCATATCAGCAGTGTATATGAGATAGGGGAGAGGGGAAAGGGGAAAGGATGGAACCTTGGGGCACGCAGGGAGAGGGATATTAAGTACGGGAGTTGGAATTGTGGATAGTCACATAGGAGAGACAATGGGAGAGGAAGGAAGCAACGAGTCAGACGAAGTTGATGGGGAGAGCATAGGTCTGGAGTTTTAAGAGGAGCCCGGGATGCCAGACACTGTCATAGGCATTCTGGAGATTAAGGGAAACAAAGATAGTGGAGCAACAGGAGTTAAGTTGGAGGGAAATAAGATTGGTAAGGTGAAGGAGCTGGTCATCGGTGGAGAAGGAAGGCCAGAAACCACATGGGGTAAGGGGTGCTGGGTTAAGGTGGCGGTGAATACGGTGAGAGAGGATGGCCTCGAAGACAGAGGTGAGGCTGATGGGACGATAGGAGGAGGTATCATAGGGGGGTTTGTTAGGTTTATGGAACAGCAGGACACGGTAGGTCTTCCACAGGTCAGGGTAAAATCCAGTGGAGAGGAGGACATCGTACAGGGTAGCAAAGACAGACAGAAAGGATGGGGGGGATTCCTTGAGGTGGTGGTAGGTGACTCCATCATGACCAGGGGCGGTGTTGTGTTTGGAGCAGAGGATGAGTGTGATGTCTTGTGTAGTGATGGGAGTGTTAATGTCTGAGGGGGGTAACCAATCCAAGTAAAGGAAGCTAGCAGCAAAAGGGGGACAGAGGTGTCAGTGCAGTCAAGGATGGTGGGGAAGAGGGAGTAATCAAAATGGGGATCGTCAGGAATGGAGAAGACCTCAGATAGGTGGGAAGCAAAATGGTTAGCCTTACTGAGGTTGTCAGGAAAGGGTCGATCGTCATTGTGGATGGGGTAATGCGGGGTGGGATGGCTACCAGTAAGGCAGTGGAAGGCTGACCAGTACTTGGAGGAGTTGACAAGGAGGGTGGAGTTGAGGTGTGTGCATATCTGGCGCCAGTCCCAGCGTTTCTTCACTGTAAGGAGGTTCCGGATGTTATTGCTGGTGGTGGGTGAGAGTATCCTGGTCACGAGTGTGGAGGAAGGAGCGGTAGAGCCTGTGGGATTCACGCAGAAGAAGGGAGGCCTGTGGTGGAAGCGTAGGGCGGTGAGGGTGGATGAGTTTGGTAGGCATATGAGCCTCCACAGCGTCAGTGATGGTCTTCTGAAGGAAGGAAGAGATATGGGTGATGTCAGCAGGGTGGTGAAAGGTGAGGGGGTGGCTTTCGACCTGTAAGGCAATGGATTCCCGGTAGGCATCCCAATAGGCACGGCGGTAGTCATGGACAGACTTTGGAGGGGCAGCTGGGTGGGTGGCTGCAGCAGTGGGACGGGTAGAGGAGAAGGTGAGAAGGACAGCGAGATGGTCACTCCCAACGGTGTCGAGGATGTCAATGGCGATGCGACCAATGAGGTTGGGGGAAGTGAGGATAACGTCGGGGGTGGCGTTATTTTCAGGATGGGTGTGCTGTGGGACAGGAACAAGGTCAACATGGATGGTGGCAAGGAACTGATGCCACCGCCGAAGGGTGGCAGCATCACAGCTGTGGATGTTGAGGTCAGCAGCGATCACATAGGTGGAGAAGGTACGGTCAACATGGGAAATGAAATCGAAGGGGAGAGGAGCTATGGGGCAGATATAGATAGTGGCACAGGTGATGGTGAGGGAGGGAAAAAATAGGCTGAGGAGAAGGTGTTCGGTCGGGTCATTGAGGAGGGGTTGTGGCCAGACAGGGAGATGCTTGAGGTGGCCTATAGCGACCCCACCTCAGGCTAGGGGAAGGGGATGGTCAGTGCAGTGAAGGAGATAGGGGGAGGTGCGGACAACATGGTGGGGTTGGGGGAAGGTTTCATTAAGAATGAGGAGTCAACCTGGTGCTCGGAGAGGATATGCATGAAGAGGTATTTGTTTGCAAGGAGGGAGCAAATATTGAGGTAGAGGAGATGATCCTGTTGACGTGCCAGGAGGTTGGAGGTGGAAGGATGCGGGGCTTAAATGAGGGTGTCAAGGCGGTTGAAGGTAAGGTGGGCCTGGTTGTGGGAGTAGGTACTGTAGGTGTTTAAGTGGAAGACAGAGCGGGTGGTAAGGGAAATCTGCTGGAGTGTGTCTTGCGTAGCTAGTGGTAGTTATTAAATAATTTGTGCCCCATTAGTTCATAACTGTTCAGTGATTTTGAGAGTCAATGAAATGGAGTATAAATACATCTATTTATCCTAGTGTTGTAGCAATTTATATTTTCTCTGCATTTAGCTTCAGGTAGCTTCCTTTTCGTACAGATTAAGACATAGTATATAGGATGATCCATTGATCGTGACCAGGCCAAATATCTCACGAAATAATTGTCAAACGAAAACACTACTCAGAACTAAACTTGTCTAGCTTGAAGGACGAAACCAGGTGGCGCTATGGTTGGCCCACTAGATGGCGATGCCATAGGTCAAACAGATGTCAACTGCGTTTTTTCTTTTCTTTAATAGGAACCCACATTTTTTTTTACATATTCGTGTAGTAGGTAAAGAAACATGAATGTTTTAGTTGGACCACTTTTTTCACTTTGTGATATATGGCGCTATAATAGTCACAAACATATGGCTCATAATTTTAGACAAACGGTTGGTAACAGGTAGGTTTTTTTAAATTAAAATACAGAATGTAGGTACGTTTGAACATCTCCCGCGGTACCTTGAAAGAGTACTGCCTTTCTATGAGTGCATAGGCATTTATCGAAGTTTTAAGTGTTCCAGGACTGGCCAGCCAGCCACCCAGCCAGCCAGCTGGCCAGCCAGCCTGCCAGACAGCACGAGCAGTAGCAGCTGTCCCTGGCAGCAGCAGCTGCAGCCCAGCCGTCCCTACAGCCCAGCTGTCCTTGTGGTCACCGTCCCGCCGGCGACAGTGGAGTGGGGCTTTGCCCCCAGTCAGCGTCTTCATCCATCTGTCCTCATCCATCCATCTTCGTCCATCTGTCTTCGTCTGTCTGTCTAGATTGGTCCGTCCGTCTATGTGAGTTCCGTTTCTTCTTTCATTTTGTCCAGTCCTGTCCTTTTCTTATTCCCTTCAAATCATGACTATGCCCACCACCACTGCCACCACCACTGCTATCATCTTTACTTGGCCGTCCACCACTGCCACCACTATTACATGGTGTGTCCAGTTGCTGCCCCCCCCCCCCCCCGTTGCATCACCCCTCTTATCACCCTCCCCTCTCCTGCACTCTTTGTCGCCCTGTCCCCGGCTCCTTCTCCCCTTGCCTCCTCCTCTGATCCCTTCCCTCCCCTCCCTCACACTGTTGCCACCAGTCCTGTGACCCCAGCCAGGGTGGTGTCCCGCAGGGCCACGGCCCACGCACAACTGTCGCCGTAGCCATCACCATCACCATCACCATTGCCTTCTCCGACATTGCCACCCACACCAGCTCCGGCTCCGACACTGGGATCTGCCACCTCCTGCCATCTTCCGGTTGCTCCTGTCCCCCACACACATTCTCACCATTCCGTCACGGTTAAGTGTCCCAGCGGCACCCCCGCCTCCTCTGCTCCCAAAAAATCCCAGCTTCTTCCTCCTCCCGACCACCGTGATCACTCAGCTTAGTCCGAAGATCACTGAGGAGGAGGTTTCAGTGGAGTTTAAGACGCACATGTACTCAGAAATACGTGTGGTATGCCGGATTTTTCATCCCAGCCAGTGCCACCCGACTTATGCGGGTCTTCTCCGAACACACCCCTTCCATAAACCTTCTGCTGAAGGTGGGTGCCCTCCTATACTCCCAGAAGTGCAATGCCCAACCCCCCCCCCCACTCCTGATCTCACTGTCCCCGACTGCCCTCTGGACGCCCCCACCCCTCCTGGCAATTCCCTTAACCCTAACCCCTCCCCACTGCCGAGGTTATCATCACGTTCATCACCATTGTCCCCCAGAACGTCCACCCATACCAGCAACCCCATACCCTCCGGCAGATATCCCTCACCGCGCGATCTGTCTTCCACCTTAAAAATTATACCACCTATTCCCTTAACCAAGCCCACTTCACCTTCTCCCGTCTCGACGTCCTTGTCTAAATCCCTGACATAGCACAACAGCACCATATCTTGTTCAGTAGTATCCATTCCCTTCCCACCAATAAGAACATCCTGCTGCATACCGTCACAACCCACCGAATGGATGCGGTCCTCCTCAATGATACCTTTCTTCTGCCCACACCCTCCAAGGCAGCCTCATTCCCATTCTCCAGTACACCTGCCATGAATCCAATACCATTCCATATGTCATCCTCTCCTCCTCTAACCTCCTTGGCTATAGAATGGTGGATGTCCTTAACCCTATTGGTAGTGACCATCTCCCTGTCCTCCTCACCGTTTCAGACAGTTGTCACCCCAGTATCATTCCTCGCATCAACCCTCCCCCAAAATGTGTCTACGATTATTCCCGTGTTGACTGTAATGGCTACCAGGACACCCTCTCTACCAAGTTCGATAGCTACCCCCTCACCTACCACCACCCAGATGATGTTACCCATGCTGCCTCCTTTCACCAGCAGACCTTGTCTGAGGCCATGGAGGCCCACATCCCTTCCATTGCCATCCCCCCGCACCGTCCCACTTTGCCCCCACAGGCCATCCTCCTTCTCTGTGAATCCCGCCGTCTCTACCGTGCCTTAGTTCACATGCGTGACCTGGACACACTAAGACACCACCAGCAACTACCACAACACATCAGAAACTTGCTCGTGGCTAAGAAACGCTGGGATTGGCGACAGACATGCGCCCGTCTTAATGCTACATTTCCTATCAACTCATCCAAGTACTGGTCAGTTTTCTGCCACCTTACCAGATCTAAACCCCACCCTCCTCCCTACTACCCTCTCCTTCATGATGACCAACCTTTCCCTGACAACCTTAGTAAGGCCAACCACTTTGCCTCCTACCTCTCCGATATCTTAACCCTCCCTGACGATCCCCAGTTCGATTACTCCCTCTTTCCAGATGTCCTCAATCAAACTGACACCTCTGTCCCTCCTGTCACCCCGGCTTCCGGTACTTAGACAACATTACATACAATGAACTCTATGCCCCCATCACTACTCAGGACATCATCACTACACACCACATGAAACGCAACACCGCTACCAGTCATGATAGTGTTACCTATCATCACCTCCGCAAAGCTCCTGCCTCCTTCCTCTCCACCCTGGCCAGGCTATAGGATGTGGGCTTGTCCACCGGCTACTACCCTGACCTGTGGAAAACCTCCCATATCCCGATGTTCCTTAAACCCAACAAACCGCCATCTGCTTCATCCTACTGTCCCATCAGCCTTACCTCAGTCTTCAGCAAGTTCCTGGAATCCCTCCTTACCCGACGCATCTACCAGCATCTCTGCCAGCACTGCCTCCTTCCCACTACCCACTTTGGCTTTCGACCATCCTTCTCTGCCGATGACCTTCTCCTTCACCTTATTCATCTCCTCTCTGAACAGCTCAACTACCGTCGATCTGCCATCTTCCTCTACCTCGACCTTGAGTGTGCTCACGACAGTATATGGCATTCTGGTCACCTCTTCAAGCTCCAAACCTTCGCCCTTCCTATCAACTACATCCGTCTGATCGGGTCCTTTCTTTCCCAACATCTTTCCTACGTCATCATCCATAACACGGATTCCTGCACCTTCTACCCCTCCGCCAGAGTGCCCCAAGGTTCTGTCCTCTCCCCTCTTCTCTACCTTCTGTATACGGCAGACATGCTGCTGCCTTCACCCCCTGTCCATTTTCTCCAGTACGCTGATGACACCACCTTCCTTGCATTCGCCCCCACCCTGCAATGCTCCCAAAACCTTCTCCAATCCCATCTTGACCGTTTCACCACTTGGTGCAACCAGTGGTTCCTCAAGGTCAACCCTTCTAGGACCCAGGTGATCGTTATAGGGAAAACCACCCCTTCCTTCTGTCTCCTCGATTTCTGTATCACCATTTATGGCCGTCCTATGTCCCGCACCCCCACCCTCAAGTACCTTGGTGTCACCCTTGACGGTCGCCTCTCCTGGACCCCCCATCTCCAGACAGTCCAAGACAAGGCACGGTCCTGACTGCGTCTCCTCAAGCTCCTTTCTGGCTGCACATGGGGTCTGGACCCCTCCACCATCATCCACACCTATAAATCCCTCATCTGCCCTATCCTCTGCTACGTCCACCCTGCCTGGATCTCCGCCCCTCCTACCTTTTACAAATCCCTCCAAATCCTAGAATGCCATGCTCCCCGCCTCGCCTATTGCATAGATCTCCTCTCCCCCACACGTATCCTGTATAACCTTATTCCGTTTCCGCACCTCCTCCTTTTCCTCAAACGGATACAGCTAATCTACACCTCCAGTAAACTTGATCCCCCTAACCCGCTTGTCTCTCTCATCCTCTCCCACCCCCATCTGCTGCCGCACCTGTTTTCCCATGTCCCACCTGCTCTCCATCTCTCCACTCTCCATACCCTCACCCAAGGTGGCTTCCACCAGCTCCCCCTCCCTGATGATGCCCTCGTTGACTCCATCTACTCCTCCTACCAACTTTGATCCTCCCCTTCCACACCCTATTTTTTTCCTTAGGGCCCCCTCTCTCCTTCCTTCCTTCCTCTTCCCTCCTCCCCCTGTGCATCCTCTACCACCCGTACCTTCTTTCCTGTCCCTGCCATCTCCTCTGCGACTGGCATCTACACTCTCCCACTGCCCTCCTCCCCCACCCTTTTCCCTTTTTGGCAGGTCCCTGGACTCACACACGCCAAATGTACATTCACGCGCCAGAGTCATCAGTGTTCGTGTACAGTGCTGATGGTTTTTTATATTTTACTATACCTGTGAACGGCTCCATGTTATTTACTCATGTGTCTACTGTTATTTTTCCACCATTCTGTCTTGTTTTTCTGTGTCTTCCTTGTTTCTGTTTGTACTGTCTGTAGCTGAAGAGCACCGTAATATTGCCACTGCCAGCCCACCTTTTGAATAAGGTGTCAAAATTACAATAAAGAAAATAAAATACATTTATTTCAGTTTTTCCAATGTGATACATGTACCTTTGTCAACTTATCATTTCTGAGAACGAATGCTGTTACAGCATGATTACCTGTAAATACCACATTAATGCAGTAAATGCTCAAAATGATGTCCGTCAACCTCAATGCATTTGGCAAGCCGTGTAACGACATTCGTTTAAACAGTGAATACTTCGCCTTCTGTAATGTGTGCACATGCATTGACAACGCACTGACACATGTTGTCAGGCATTGTCGGTGGATCATGTTAGCAAATATTCTTCAACTTTCCCCACAGAAAGAAATCCGAGGACATCAGATCCGGTGAACTTGTGGGCCATGGTATGATGCTTCAACCACCGATCCACCTGTCATGAAATACGCTATTCAGTACCGCTTCAAACGCACGCGTGCTAGGTGCCGGATATCCATCATGTTGGAAGTACATTGCCATTCAGCCATGCAGTGAAACATCTTGTAGTAGCATTGGTAGAACATGACATAGGAAATCAGCATACATTGCACCATTTAGATTGCCATCGATAAAACAGGGGCCAATTATTCTTCTTCCCATAATGCCACACAATACATTAACCCACCAAGGTCACTGATGTTCCACTTGTCGCAGCCATCGTGGATTTTCTATTGCCCAGTAGTGCATATTATTCCTGTTTACGTTACCACTGTTGGTGAATGACGTTTTGCCGCTAAATAGAACGCGTGCAGGAAATCTGTCATCATCCTGTAATTTCTCTTGTGCCCAGAAACAGAACTACACACAACGTTCAAAGTTGTCACCATGCCATTCCTGGTGCGTAGAAATATGGTACAGGTGCAATCGATGTTGATGTAGCATTCTCAACACTGATGTTTTTGAGATGCCCAATTCTCGCACAATTCAGCAGATTTCTCCATATACACTTGTGCATTTAGGACATAACTGGTCTCACAATCTACAACAGCCCACAGTTTTATCCCATACTTTCCAGGTTTCGAAGGAATGTACACCAAAATTCACCCAAAGGCTTCCCACATGCCTTATGCAAGCCAGCTGTTATAAGCAGACCAAAGAATTCATGCAGCTCTGTAGAATCAAGTTCAATGCAGTGTTCAAAAGTTGGGCACAGAATTTTACTATCTTTTGCATGATTATTGGTACACATTACTATTGCACTCTGCGTGTGATTGGTGATACAAAGTTTGAAACTCTCTGTCCTTATCTGTAACTGCGGTCTAAGGTGACATGGAATATGCACAGTTTCACATATCACATTCCTTGAAACCTAGCATGCGCGCATGAAGTTGTAGTATATTTAAAAAGAAAGATGATGAGACTTACCGAACAAAAGCGCTGGCAGGTCGATAGACACACAAACAAACACAAACATACACACAAAACTCTAGCTTTCGCAACCAACGGTTGCCTCGTCAGGAAAGAGGGAAGGAGAAGGAAAGACAAAAGGATATGGGTTTTAAGGGAGAGGGTAAGGAGTCATTCCAATCCCGGGAGCGGAAAGACTTACCTTAGGGGGAAAAAAGGACAGGTATACACTCGCACACACACACATATCCATCCACACATACACAGACACAAGCAGACATTTGTAAAGGCAAAGAGTTTGGGCCAAATAAGTATGTATTGGAACAACGAAAAGAAGTGTAAACACCCGCTTAGCCGAACATAAAAGGAAGACAAAATTACAGAAAGTAGATTAAAACAACATGGGAGATATGATTGACATGTCACAAAGATCTAAGTTCGAACAAAGCCTCTGGGGTAGACATCACTCCATCAGAATTATTGAGATGCTTGGGATAACCAGCGATAACATGATTATTACACATGATGTGCAAGATATATGAAATGAGCATAATACTGTCAGACTTCAAGAAGAATGTAATAATTCCAGTCTCAAGAAAGCAGGTGCTGACAGGTCATAAATACGTAGTCCAGTCACATTAATGTGACCACCACTTATGATCGGTGTCAATGTGCAATGACTGCTTATAGGTGGTAGGTTGTATCACTAGCAGTGGAGGGTCCTATAAAGCATGTGGAGGATGCAGAAAACAGTGTAGTAATTGTTGTAATGTGGAAATTGAGTGAATTATCTGGCATCCAACACGGTACAATCTTCGGCTTTCAGACAAAGCATGAAAGCACTTCCAAAATGGCTAACTGTGTATCCACAGTTAAAGCTACCATGTATAGTAAAATGGTGCTATTTATAATCAGCACTGAGCCATCTGTGGTGCAACACACACCGTTGATGACAGGGTGAGCAATAGCTGCAGAGATGTGTATGGGTGAATAGATATGCTGCTTTTGAGCTGTTCATTACTCAGATGAATCATGGGGCTACCAACAGTTTCTCCTCAAGGACCGTTCAGCAAATGCTCTGCATGTGGACATCTGCATCAGGTGCCTGCTTTATACACCTGTGCTGAATGCTATCCATCATCGCCAAAGGCTGGAATTTGCACATCGTTACTGCAACTGGATGTCCGGTGAGTGGCAACATGTGACCTTTAGAGATGAATCACATTTCATGCTCCATCGGACAGGTTGCTGTTGGCATGTACAGTGTGAAACATGCACACAAATACCCTGCAACAATCACTGGAAAGCCCCAGTCCAGAGGAGGGAGCATTATGGTCTGGGAAATGTTATTATGGCATTCCCAGGATGATCTCACCATTCATGAAGGCACAGTGAAACAAAAAAAGTATGCGTCTATCTATGGGGACCTTGTCCAACCACAGATGCAGTTTGTTTTTTCTCTGTAGAATGGCATTTACTGGCAGGACAATGCAACGTGTCATACAGCTTGCAGAGTACATGAATACATAGTTTGAAGAGCAACAGGATGAGTTAGCCATACTTCCCCGGCCACAAAACTCCCCAGATTTAAAGCCAATTGAGAATCTCTTGGACTCCACTGATTGGGCTGCTCTTGCCAGATTCCCAACTGAGAAACATAATGCAACTGGGCATGGAAATGTAGTTGGCATGTCTCCACATAAATGTTAGTGTAACATGGACATCAAAAAAGGCATCAAAACATGGAAGTGAACATAACTTGCTCTATTTCAGTGGCTTCTTCACTGCATGAGCCAGGTGGACCCTCCCCTCCACCACCAGCTTTCCCGAATGGGACCGGTCGTAGTTATTCTTAGAACATATTTTCCTCTCGTGACTTATCCCGGACTCAACCTACAATAACGTACTGCCCCCACACCCTCCACCCAACCATTTCCACTGCCTCTGTGCTATCATCTCCTCTCCATTCTCACTCCCACCCACTTTGTTTGCTGCCCTGTGCCAAATCACTTGCCCATCTTACCCATTACCCACTCCTTTTTTGCTCCATTTTCCCTATCTGCCTACCCCATGACCTCCTGATGCTGTGGCTGTTGTCATTCTATTCCCTGCACAGTCTACCAGACAGCATTCCTCTCTCCCTCCACCAAGGGATCAACTGATATAAGACATACTAAGGAATCATCAATCTGGTTATTGGAGGGTAGCGTAGGGGTAAACATTGCAGAGGGAGACCAAGGCATGTAAATAACTCTTTGACAGCACAGCTGTATTAACAATCTAGGACCCAAACTCTGGCATGTAGGTAACACACACATAGGTGCCCAGGTCAGTAATACTGCCACCTTATCACATGACCATTGTCGGTTCATCCACCTAATCCCCACTTGAAATTCTGGAGATGTAATCTGGGATTTTTATTTACACAGTCAAGAGAATCTGATAGCAAGTGGATGCTCTGTAGAGTACAATGAAAACACCAGCAACCGGGGTCTGTTTGCAACAGGATTGTACTCCTGTGACAATAGCTGACCCACTAACATAATCTGTTTACTATATGCTACTTTCCTTTCTACAGTCCTGGAGTTTTACAAGAAGACATATCACATCTATAATCTGTCCTATTTGATGTGTATCATAAATGTTGTTGCTTACCTTTCTCTTGATATCAATTCCTGCCTAAGTCCCAGTGATTAATCACTTACATAGAGGCATTCTACATTACTTTGTTCGGTATACATTTGCTAGGTTACATACTGAAACAATGAAACAATCTCTCTCTCTCTCTCTCTCTCTCACACACACACACACACACACACACACACACACACACACACACACACACACACACATATATATATATATATATATATATATATATATATATATATATATATATATATATCATTGTTGCTGAACAGATATGGATGGATGGATGTGCAGATGCAATTATACAAGTGTGTTCTTCCCCGTTACAATGTTCATCCAGAATAGGTTTACCATATTTTTTGGGCATATTTCTGAAATTACTAGAAAGTCTTAATACTTTATTGAAACATTGAGCTTTATTTATTCAGTTGTATTTTTCACAAGTTTAAGATAATCTTTTGTGTTTGGTGAAGCAGTATCATCAATAGAATTCCTATGTTTAGTTGTTTCTGCATAGTCTTTACTATCATCTTTCCATTTTTATGCAACAGGAAGTTCTCCATTACATATTGTGCAATAAATAGATTCATTGTCACTGTCATTACACAATTTCACAAATTTGTATTCCTGTTGTAGATTAATATTAAAACACACTTTCTTTGCCTATTCCTCAATGATAAGATAAAAAACAAACAGAGTAAAAATGATAAAAAATGCACAGATGAGTCACTTGACACATGAAAACAGCACAGACATATAGCCCCTGTTGTTTTGCCAAATTACTAAGTGAAAAGTTGTGGCAGATCCTGTAGCCTTAACTCCTTACTGTTCTCTGCATTTTTTCCAAGACTGGATGAGAGAAGCATGCAAGAGAATGTTTAAAAATGTAATTTTGCACATATGGGCCAAAATTTAAAAAAAAAAAAGCTCACCAGTCAAAAAATTCTCAGACCCCAGACAGCACGAAAAAGGCCTTTTGGGGCTAGTCTTCAGTGTATGGTAGGCATATCTAAAACCTAGCAAAATTTCCATTCTTTTCTGTGTATCTGTTGACAATCCAATGATTCTCCTGATTGGTAGATTTTTTCGTCTACTCCTAAATTATTTCCATTCTGCCAAAACTTTACATGCTATATTTATATGTGAAACATTTAGTCAATCTTAGCAAACATAACACATACCAGAATAAATTGCTGCTTTGAACATTATATTTATCTTTTCCAAGCTCTTGGCATGAAATAACCATATCACTGAATGTAACATGAAGTTCTACAGCAATATTGAAGAATAGATTTCATAGTTTAAAAAAAAATAGGAAAATGGATAAGTCATAGGATGCATGATCAGTGAGAAAGATTAGTATGAAAGGTGATAAAACTATGCAGTGCATTGGCCTCAAATTACAATGAAGGTAGTAACAGAGTAAAGTGAAACTAAACATATGAAAAAAAAGTTTATCAGAAAATTGGTGACATACCAAGGATTATGGAAATGCAAAATGATGAAATAAATATGCACCAGTAGGTGAACTTACTTATTGGTTTACAACAGGGAGATGGTATGCAGAGGTCACTGCCATTTCCTGTTATTTAACTGTGTGCAAAGCAGAAGCCATATTTCAGTCAAAATAATTTACAAAGCATACTGGCTCCACACAGACAGTAATGTTTTCAAATAGAAATTCATTGTATGTGACCCTTTAATTTTATAAGTGGCTGAACTGATCTACATATCACATTGTCATGCAGTTACACAGGCAATAAATTTCATCTCACTGAAAGGATACTGTCATACAAAACCAAAGCACAATGGGGGAATTAATAATGAGAGTATTGTATGTTATTTATTAACTTTGAATTTAGTAGGTTTTACTGGAGGTTGTACTGTGCAAAATATAAAGTAAGATACAATCCTGAAGATTATGTTATCATACAACACTTAACATACTCCTTGTAACATGATTCACACTGAATGGTTGAATACAAGAATACATTCTCCAAATAAGTTCTGATCTTGATGCACAAGAATGTAAATAAAACTCTTATTCAACAAGTCTGTCCTCCACTTGATCACATCTACAGAGGTTTGCTGCAAACAGGTAATTATTTGCAGTAACATGTGAATAAATGCACTCAGCTTGATTATATGAATGAACAATGCACAGAAGTGTTTGGATGCTCCCCTATTTCTCTCTCCCAGAAGCTAATAGTAGCATACAGATAGTGGGACACATGCAGAACATAGTCCTGAAGCAAATTACATTCCAACATAAAATTTATTCATTTAATGATTTACATAAAACTTTCATTAATATTACTTTTACATCCCTTTCCTCCTTGACACAATTTTTCTGATTTCTGCTCCCAAAAATTTAGCAAAAAAATCTGTTTCATCATCAGCTTCCTGCAGTGTGTTAGTGATTGACTGAACTGCAGAACCATATTCATCATTCTGCTCCCTTTTCTTCATTGTGGCGTACCTAGGAGTGAACATTTTAAGATCTGCTGAATGAAGAATTGTTTGCGTAGTTGCTGGATTTTCGTTAACTATAAATATATAGGGTAGTGAAACAAGGACTCCCTGGTTTATAATTAAATAACATAGAAAAGAAAAGAATGCAATGAATGGTATATTTATTTTGAACACAGAAGTTTTGAATAATAATTAGAAGAACTGCTAATGGCAATGTATAATGTAGGCTTTTATCAGCATGCATAAATAAATTTATCTTTTGTAAACAGCCCTTGCATTCACTTCACAATCTTTTCGAAATACTCACTGCTCACCATTTGTTATCACATCATGAAGTGTACAGAAATGGATTCAGTTGCCATGCAGAGCAAGAATTAAAGTGCATCCAGTGTGGTGGGATGGTCCCAGTTGATTGTGTCTTTCGAGGTGCTGCAGAAAAAGAGTCCCAAAAATAAGACTGAGTGAAATAGAGGCTTCCCTTGCTTGTGTCCATAAAATTGGGATAGTCCACACAGTGACCCTGTTCTCAAAGTATTCCTGAAGAAAGTGGAACACCTGTTTGATGGGATGTGGTCAGGACCCATTTTGCATGAATCACTCAGTGCACATTGATGCTCTAAAGCTTATTGTTTGATGACAAACTCTTCAAAAATTATAAAGTAATGTTTACTAGCTACTGATTCTTGCATGACGTAGGGGCTGATTATATGCCTACTGCATATCACAAGCCCAAAAAGTAGGGGCTTGCTTCAACAAAAGGGGCTTTGTGGTATCCCAAAATTGCCAGTTTTCTTATTCTCCCACACATTCAGATGGATGTATTCTTAACCAGTGAGCCAGATGCAGCCAGCACCAAATCCTTCAGTTATTGTGAGAATTTGGTCGGCAGTAAGCCCTTTATTACACTGTGGTTATGGATGTGACTTGGTGGCTTTGGATTTTCAATAGGAACATGTGTGGACAATTTCTCAGTAGTATATGCATGCTTGAACACTTCAAACCAGCCTCTATAGATATTCTTTGGGCAAATTTCCTCATGTTGTTGTTGTGGTCTTCAGTCCTGAGACTGGTTTGATGCAGCTCTCCATGCTACTCCATCCTGTGCAAGCTTCTTCATCTCCCAGTACCTACTGCAACCTACATCCTTCTGAATCTGCTTAGTGTATTGATCTCTTGGTCTCCCTCTACGATTTTTACCCTCCACACTGCCCTCCAATGCTAAATTTGTGATCCCTCAATGCCTCAGAACATGTCCTACCAACCGATCCCTTCTTCTAGTCAAGTTGTGCCACAAACTTCTCTTCTCCCCAATCCTATTCAATACCTCCTCATTAGTTATGTGATCTACCCGCCTTATCTTCAGCATTCTTCTGTAGCATCACATTTCGAAAGCTTCTATTCTCTTCTTGTCCAAACTAGTTATCGTCCATGTCTCACTTCCATACATGGCTACACTCCATACAAATACTTTCAGAAACGACTTCCTGACACCTAAATCTATATTTGATGTTAACAAATTTCTCTTCTTGAGAAACGCTTTCCTTGCCATTGCCAGTATACATTTTATATCCACTCTACTTTGACCATCATCGGTTATTTTACTCCCTAAATAGCAAAACTCCTTTACTACTGTAAGTGTCTCATTTCCTAATCTAATTCCCTCAGCATCACCCAACTTAATTCGACTACATTCCATTATCCTCGTTTTGCTTTTGTTGATGTTCATCTTATATCCTCCTTTCAAGACACTGTCCATTCCATTCAACTGCTCTTCCAAGTCCTTTGCTGTCTCTGACAGAATTACAATGTCATCGGCGAACCTCAAAGTTTTTACTTCTTCTCCATGAATTTTAATACCTACTCCGAATTTTTCTTTTGTTTCCTTTACTGCTTGCTCAATATACAGATTGAATAACATCGGGGAGAGGCTACAACCGTGTCTCACTCCTTTCCCAACCACTGCTTCCCTTTCATGCCCCTCGACTCTTATAACTGCCATCTGGTTTCTGTAAAAATTGTAAATAGCCATTCGCTCCCTGTATTTTACCCCTGCCACCTTCAGAATTTGAAAGAGAGTATTCCAGTCAACATTGTCAAAAGCTTTCTCTAAGTCTACAAATGCTAGAAACGTAGGTTTGCCTTTTCTTAATCTTTCTTCCAAGATAAGTCGTAAGGTCAGTATTGGCTACGTGTTCCAACATTTCTACGGAATCCAAACTGATCTTCCCCGAGGTCGGCTTCTACCAGTTTTTCCATTCATCTGTAAAGAATTCGCGTTAGTATTTTGCAGCTGTGACTTATTAAACTGATAGTTCAGTAATTTTCACATCTGTCAACACCTGCTTTCTTTGGGATTGGAATTATTATATTCTTCCTAAAGTCTGAGGGTATTTCGCCTGTCTCATACATCGTGCTCACTAGATGGTAGAGTTTTGTCATGACTGGCTCTCCTGAGGCCATCAGTAGTTCTATAGGAATGTTGTCTACTCCTGGGGCCTTGTTTTGACTCAGGTCTTTCAGTGCTCTGTCAAACTCTTCACGCAGTATCTTATCTCCCATTTCATCTTCATCTACATCCTCTTCCATTTCCATAATATTGTCCTCAAGTACATTGCCCTTGTATAAACCCTCTATATACTCCTTCCACCTTTCTGCTTTCCCTTCTTAGCTTAGAACTGGGTTGCCATCTGAGCTCTTGATATTCATACAAGTGGTTCTCTTCTCTCCAAAGGTCTCTTTAATTTTCCTGTAGGCAGTATCTATCTTACCCCTAGTGAGACAAGCCTCTACATCCTTACATTTTTCCTCTAGCCATCCCTGCTTAGCCATTTTGCACTTCCTGTCGATTTCATTTTTGAGACGTTTGCCTGCTTCATTTACTGAATTTTTATATTTTCTCCTTTCATCAATTAAATTAAATATTTCTTCTGTTACCCAAGGATTTCTATTAGCCCGCGTCTTTTTACCTACTTGACCGTCTGCTGCCTTCACCAATTCATCCCTCAGAGCTACCCATTCTTCTTCTACTGTATTTCTTTCCCCCATTCCTGTCAATTGTTCCCTAATGCTCTCCCTGAAACTCTCTACAACCTCTGGTTCTTTCAGTTTATCCAGGTCCCATCTCCTTAAATTCCCACCTTTTTGCAGTTTCTTCAGTTTCAATCTGCAGTTCATAACCAATAGATTGTGGTCAGAATCTACATCTGCCCCAGGAAATGTCTTACAATTTAAAACCTGGTTCCTAAATCTCTGTCTTACCATTATATAATCTATCTGAAACCTGTCAGTATCTACAGGCTTCTTCCATGTATACAGCCTCCTTTCATGATTCTTGAACCAAGTGTTAGCTATGATTATGTTATGCTCTGTGCAAAATTCTACAAGGCGGCTTCCTCTTTCATTCCTTCCCCCCAATCCATATTCACCTACTATGTTTCCTTCTCTCCGTTTTCCTACTGACGAATTCCAGTCACCCATCAATATTAAATTTTCGTCTCCCTTCACTACCTGAATAATTTCTTTTATCTCGTCATACATTTCATGTATTTCTTCATCATCTGCAGAGCTAGTTGGCATATAAACTTGTACTACTGTAGTAGGCATGGGCTTTGTGTCTATCTTGGCCACAATAATGCGTTCACTATGCTGTTTGTAGTAGCTAACCCGCACTCCTATTTTTTTATTCATTATTAAACCTACTCCTGCATTACCCCTATTTGATTTTGTATTTATAACCCTGTAATCACCTGACCAAAAGTCTTGTTCCTCCTGCCACCGAACTTCACTAATTCCCACTATATCTAACTTTAACCTATCCATCTCCCTTTTTAAATTTTCTAACCTACCTGCCCGATTAAGTGATCTGACATTCCACGCTCCGATCCGTAGAACGCCAGTTTTCTTTCTCCTGATAACGACGTCCTCTTGAGTAGTCCCCGCCCGGAGATCCGAATGGGGGACTATTTTACCTCCGGAATATTTTACCCAAGAGGACGCCATCATCATTTAATCATACAGTAGAGCTGCACGTCCTCGGGAAAAATTACGGCTGTAGTATCCCCTTGCTTTCAGCCGTTCACAGTACCAGAAGATTCTGTATAAAATTCTTACTGCTTTCACAGTAAACATAACATCTGTTGCACTGTTATCATGTTATTTAATTCTAATGTAAGAGAGTCCTTTTTTGGACACCTTGTATTATTACTGTTGCTACACAAACTCTCCACATAATTTGCTACAGTTTAGAATAGGTTGACACTTCATCCCTATCTTGTACCTGAAACATGAAACAGAGATTTTTATAAAGCATACAGGTCTGACTTTGGAAGGCGTATACTCAAATTATTCACTTAAAATGGCAAAGGACAGGAAATACAACCTTTCAACAGTAAGCTTCAGTTACTCGAAGCTGACTATCTGGTTAATCACAACTGTCATTTCTTCAACACCCTATAGTTTAGTACATTACAGTAGTGCCACAAGCAATAAGTGGAAAACAGGCATTGGCATATTTACGCTATCTGAAATGTCCCAACACAATGTACTTCTCTTTGAGAAGTTCTTGAGTTCCTGTAACATGTGTGGATTTGTTGTGGTACTTTGTCCTTTAGTGCTCCCTACAAATAAAAATTTCATAGGGTTAAATTGGATCTTCAAGTGTGCCAGATATTGTTGTTTAAATACTTTGTGAATTATATGCAAAGAAAAATTTGCCATATCAGCCTCTACTGGACCTTGTTGAAAAACTACAATGCTTCATTTTCTTTAACTCTATTAATTAAAATCGGTTACAAAACTCTTGCACACATATTTCACTACGAAATGTGTCATTAAAATTATTGGGCCCATTATTCTGTCACCACTAACTATGCACCACACTATTTTCTGGCCATGAATGGGTTACTCATGAAGCAGAATAGCTCTGACAGTGTTCCAACATTGACAGTTTTGAGAATTAACATACTCGCATAAATTGAATCATGCCTCATATGAAAACAGAATGAGGTATCGATCTACTTCACTGTCAGGCACATGTTTCAAAACCCACTTGCAAATATTAACATGGGCAGCCCGATCACCATGTTTAACTTCTTCCACTACTGTTTCTTTATATGACTTTAGCCAATATAACTTAGTAGTTCTTTGTACAGAGGTACATGAAATTTGTGTTCAATGTGAAAGACGTCCAAAATACTTTTTAAAGATATTGTCCAAGTGATATGCAATGTCATCAAGATGAGCTTCTGCACTTCTTGTCATGAGCACTTCCCATTTCAGAAATTTTTTCACTAACTTGTGACTTGCATCATAACTTGGAATTCAAGCATTTAAAAACTTCTGGACAACATCAGTGGGCTCTGGATGCACATACAAATTATAAATGATCACTCATTGTGCACTGGAGTATTTCAGCATAGTCATTGTTGCATTTGCAGATTCACTGTTAGACTTGTGATGTTTGTTTTGCTGTTCAAATGGCACTGGCTGGAAAGGCACTTACTGTGGCACTAACAGGGAGACACAGGACGCGTTCGACAGGCCTGCATGGCTCCTGTCAAGCCATGTGTGTGCAGTCATTAGATAAATGGAACTCCTTGTTGTTTTAAAAATGCTTTACCTGATAGTGTACGGAGTGGTAATTTTATTATGTATTTGATGATTGAATGTAGGTCTGAAGTAATGACTAGCAAGCTTTATGATATGCAAATTCATTTAGAAACTATGAAACTATCAGTAAAGGTAATATGTCTAAATGAACAGTGGCTTAAAATTAAAAATATCCACTTCCTCAATAAACTTACAGGCTATGGACTGGCAACCAGTTTATATAGAGCTGCTGGGTATAGACACTCTTGCGTACTAGTTCAGTCCTCTGTGGACTATGAAATCAGAGAGAATTTTAGCCCTCTAAGTGGAGGAATTACATTTGAAAGTAGTTGTACGGAAGTGGCAAACATGTAATATACTAATTGTCAGTATGTATCACATCCCTGGGTACCACACAAGCTTGGTATTCTTAGAGAAATTTGAAACATTGTTATATAAATTAAAAACTGGAAAATTGTCTGTCAAACTAGTTATATTTGCTGACTTCAACACATTTTCAAGTGCTGATGGCAAATTTATTTCACATATTAAGAAGCAGATAGACACCAATGGGCTAAATCTAAATTTTCAGCAACATGCAAGTGTCAAAGTAACTGCTCCAACATTTACTGATAATATTGTAAGCAGCTATAATTGCAATGAGAAAGGAAAGAAGTTCTACATGTAGGAGTATCAGACCATGCAGAGCTATTTGTATCACTATCAAAACTAAATTCAGAGTGCACAAGAAAAATATGTAGGAACTTCAGTCAAGAAAATGTGGAAGTAATTACAAAACTAAGATCTACATCTACATCTACATCTACATCTACATCCATACTCCGCAAGCCACCTGACAGTGTGTGGCGGAGGGTACCTTCAGCACCTCTATCGGTTCTCCCTTCTATTCCAGTCTCGGATTGTTCGTGGAAAGAAGGATTGTCGGTATGGCTCTGTGTGGGCTCTAATCTCTCTGATTTTATCCTCATGGTCTCTTCGCAAGATATACGTAGGAGGGAGCAATATACTGCTTTACTCTTCGGTGAAGCTATGTTCTCAAAACTTTGACAAAAGCCCGTACCGAGCTACTGAGCGTCTCTCCTGCAGAGTCTTCCACTGGAGTTTATCTATCATCTCCGTAACACTTTCGCGATTACTAAATGACCCTGTAACAAAGCACTCTGCTCTCCGTTGGATCTTCTCTAAGTCTTGTATCAACCCTATCTGGTACGAATCCCACACTGCTGAGCAGTATTCAAGCAGTGGGCGAACAAGCGTACTGTAACCTACTTGCTTCGTTTTCAGATTGCATTTCCTTAGGATTCTTCCAATGAATCTCAGTCTGGCAACTGCTTTACCGACGATCAACATTATATGATCATTCCATTTTAAATCACTCCTAATGTGTACTCCCAGATAATTTATGGTATTAACTGCTTCCAGTTGCTGCCCTGCTATTTTGTAGCTAAATGATAAAGGATCTATCTTTCTGTGTATTCGCAGTACATTACACTTGTCTACATTGAGATTCAATTGCCATTCCCTGCACCATGCATCAATTCGCTGCAGATCCTCCTGCATTTCAGTACAATTTTCCATTGTTGCAACCTCTCGATACACCACAGCATCCTCTGCAAAAAGCCTCAGTGAACTTCCGATGTCATCCACCAGGTCATTTATGTATATTGTGAATAGCAACGGTCCTATGACATACCCCTGCGGCACACCTGAAATCACTCTTACTTCGGAAGACTTCTCTCCATTGAGAATAACATGCTGCGTCCTGTTATCTAGGAACTCCTCAATCCAATCACACAATTGGTCTGATAGTCCATATGCTCTTACTTTGTCCATTAAATGACTGTGGGGAACTGTATCGAACGCCTTGCAGAAGTCAAGAAACACGGCATCTACCTGTGAACCCGTGTCTATGGCCCTCTGAGTCTCATGGACGAATAGCGTGAGCTGGGTTTCACATGACCATCTTTTTCGAAACCCATGCTGATTCCTACAGAGTAGATTTCTAGTCTCCAGAAAAGTCATTATACTCGAACACAATACGTGTTCCAAAATTCTACAACTGATCGACATTAGATATATAGGTCTATAGTTCTGCACATCTGTTCGACGTCCCTTCTTGAAAACGGGGATGACCTGTGCCCTTTTCCAATCCTTTGGAACGCTACACTCTTCTAGAGACCTACGGTACACTGCTGCAAGAAGGGGGGCAAGTTCCTTCGTGTACTCTGTGTAAAATTGAACTGGTCCAGAGGCCTTTCCTCTTTTGAGCGATTTTAATTGTTTCTCTATCCCTCTGTCGTCTATTTCGATATCTACCATTTTGTCATCTGTGCGACAATCTAGAGAAGGAACTACAGTGCAATCTTCCTCTGTGAAACAACTTTGGAAAAAGACATTTAGTATTTCGGCCTTTAGTCTGTCATCCTCTGTTTCAGTACCATTTTGGTCACAGAGTGTCTGGACATTTTGTTTTGATCCACCTACCGCTTTGACATAAGACCAAAATTTCTTAGGATTTTCTGCCATGCTCGATCAGGAAGCACATTTCTAATGATAACAATTACAATAACTTCTCAACTGAATAAATGAGAATATTCGATTATAAAAGGATACTTGACCATATACTGGATAAATATGCACAAAGTTGAACTATTCCTAATGGGAGGGACCCATGGTATACAGGTACAGTAGAGAAACTTCTAAGGAAACAGAGATTGCTGCATAATATGTGTAAAACAAATCAAATGATCATAGATAGACAGGTACCAAATTAAACACATTTGGCCTTCAAGAGAACAATGTGTGAAGCCTTAAGTAACTACTACAGCAGAATGTTGTCAAACGATGTATTAGAAAACCCAAAGAAATTCTGGTCATACGTAAAGAATGTTAGTGTCACCATACTTGGGGTACAGAAACAAGCAAATGAGACAGAAAGCAAAACTGAGGGTAACAAAGCAAAAACTAAAATGCTTAACTCTGTTTTCAAATGATCCTTTACAAAGGAAAACCTAGGAGAATAGCACCAGTTTAATACTCATACTGTTGAATAGACAAATGAGGTATGTATTAGCATCCTCTCTGCGGGACAACACCTTGAAGAAGCACTGTCCGTGTGGATGCAGAGGCTTGCATATCCGCGTGAAGCTGAACTCTAAGCCGTAGGTAGAGGACCTACTGCTGGAAAGGTCTCAGCCGATGGATCAGACTAAGAGCTTCCCACAACATCCCATCTTCCCTAACCACTCCTAGTCCTACCCTACTCCCTGACCCAACCCAAGGTGTGATGCGATCCGTGCCGAGGGGTGCAAGCACATAGGAAGATGTGTCGCTAAAGTAGCCTCAGGGATACCGAGCGACCTTCCTGAGTAAGTAGCCTTACACCGTGGGGGGGTATATGTGTTGTGGACCTTGTAGATCCCCAAATCTCTGGGAACCAATATGGACACGATTAAAGAAAATATAGAAAAACAAACTGAGGGGCAAACTGAGACTTCAGATATCCAAACATCAGGATCAGTACCAATGGAAGGCATTCCCATTATTGAATCACGGTCTAGACCTTAGTCTGAAATGGGAACTGTAACCGAGACGCTATACCAGATCAAAGGCTTGTTTGGGGCTCAGAGAAGGAAACTACTCAGGGAACAGAGGAAAAAGGAAGGGAAAGAATGTCTTCCTAAAGAAGAGTGGAGGGAATTAAAAGAACCTAAGACCCCCAGGAAAAAACTGTCTCAGGTTGAAGGTGATAAGAAAACCCCCACTATGTCCTAGGCAGGTAGCCAGTGGATAAGGAGGAAGCAAAGACTCCCTCCTCCCTGGATAAGAGAGTCCAGAAAAAATCGAGGCAAGAAATAGGGAAACAGACCTATAGTACTGCACTCTCATTTTTTAAGGTGGCAGTTATCCAGGAAGGCTGTCCACTGGTGGCGATCACTTCACAGCAGGAGGAATTGGTACAGATGGCCCTCTTTGAAAAGATTGGGGGGGACGCTGGCCTAGGACCCAACTTCAGGAGAGTCTATCTAGATCATGGAGCCCTTTTTTTGTCTGTAAGGGGGTGCACACGGACGAATGGCTTAAGGACAAAGTGCCCATGATATACCCATGGGACGATGCGAAGCTGCTGTTTAAGATGGCAGTGTAACTTCTTAAGACTGCAAAGATACCAATATTGGAACCAAAGATCCTTAAGGAAGTCTCTCCTAAGACATAGTTTGGGAAAACAGGGGCCCAGAACCCAAAAGTATCGACAGAAGACTGGTCAACCAGAAGGCTGCACTGGAAAAATGAACCCTGCTAGAGGGGGTCGGAGAGATGTCCCTAAAGGTGATGTGGGAGCAGGACATGAAATTGTTTTTAGGGTTCTTGCAGGTCACTGTCAGGCTTCTCAAAGACCTCAAAGATGGAAGCAAGACGGAGACTGGAGGTGCTGCAGATTAATCTGCAGCACAGTAAAAGGGGCCTCTGCAGCCCAGAGTCGCTGCCTGAGAAGGCAGGAAGTGGATGTGGCCCTGATACGAGAACCCTATTTATATAAAGGTGATGTACCGGGCCTCAGTGGCACTGGAGGTAAGCTGATCTATGCTAGAAATCTAAGAAACTACAGAACAAGCATCTATGTAAGAAATGGAATTTTTTTCATGCCAATGATGGATTTGTGCTCTAGGGATTTAGAGAGCATTAAAATGCCTCAGTATGAGGAAGGTATCATAAGGGAAATTGTTTTGGCCTCAGCAGACCTCCCTTACGAAGGCAGCTCTCCTCTGTCTTGGAGGTGAGGAGACTGGTAGAGACTTGCCATCAGCAAGATGACCAACTGCTGGTGGGATGTGACACCAATGCCCACAACCTAGTGTGGGGCAGCAAGGACACCAACTGTAGAGGTGAGTACCTTCTTGAACTCCTTTCAGCTAACAACTTAGAGGTCATGAATAGGGGCAATGAACCCACATTCAGGAATAGCAGAAGGGAAGAAGTAATTGACACAACCTTTACTTTCATTATGATGGGCAGCTATGTCAAACAATGGCATGTGGTGCTGGAGTCATCCTCATCAGACCACATATACATTAAACTCAAGGATGAAATGGGAATCAGACAGACCATGACCTATAGGAATCCCAGGAAAGCAGACTGGGATACGTATAGGAGGGACCTTGATTTAGGCTTAATGGAAATTAAAACCTCTATAAGAAAAACAGTAGAACTGGAGGAAGTAGCAGAGGCTGTTACCTCTGCCATAGTGACCTCATATTGGGACAACTTCACAATCACCAAGAAGTACACAAATAGGAGTGTGCCTTGGTGGAATAACAACTTAGAAATGCAAAGAAAACAGATACTTACACTATTTAATGTTGTAAGAAGTAAAGGACAATGGGCTAAGTATCATGATGCCCTTGTCAACTACAATCTTGCAATCAGACAAGCAAAGGAGGCATCTTAGAAGGCATTCTGTGAGGACGTGTAGAGCATGGCTGCACAAGCCAGACTGCACAAGATTGTCACTAGAGTACCAACCAATCCAGGAGTTACATTGAGGAAGGAGGATGGGGAATATACAAAGACAACACATGAGACGCTGGAACTGCTCCTCAAAACTCACTTTCCTTAATATGCTCTGCCAGACAACACAGTCCAGAATGTGATCCTGGAGAGAGAACGGTTCTCAGGCACTCGAAGAGAGGACTGCGAATTTGCCAATGAATGTGTGTGAATGTTAATAAAATCAATTGGGTGGTGGGAACATTCCAACCGTCCAAGTCACCTGACCCAGATGGAATTTTTCCAGCTCATATGAGTCCTGTGCCGGTTATTCAGGGTTAGCCTAGCAGTAGGAATCATTCCCAGTGCTTGGAAAGCTGTGAAGGTGGTCTTCATTCCAAAGCCAGGGAGAATTGATCATACCAAGGCTAAGGATACGAGACCAATCAGTCTGTCCTCCTTCATTCTCAAAACTTTGGAAAAACTGGTTAATGTATGTGTTGGGGAGAGGAGGCAAAGTAGGGCCCCGCTCCATTCAAACCAGTGTGCATATCAACCAGGTAAATAATGTGAGACAGCTCTCCACCAACTCATTGGGAAGGTGGAGAAAGCACTTCAGTTCCAAGAAATAGCCCTCTGAATCTTCCTGGATATCGACGGGGCTCCAGTAATATGACCTTCAATTCCATGGTAAGGGCAGCAGAGGTGCATGACCTGGGGACCACTATATGCGGGTGGACCATGGCCATACTTAGCGGAAGGAAGGTAGAGGCTACCATGATGAATGAAAATGGTAATTAACAACGCTATAGGCTGCCCACGAGGAGGAGTTTTGTCCCCTCTATTGTGGAATCTAGTGGTGAACGAACTCATTATGGATTTAAATTCAAGACTGCTTCTGGCAAGGATATGCAGATGACCTTGTCATAGTAATACTTGGTAAATTTACCGACACAGTTAGAAATATGGCACAAGAAAGTTTGGGCGCTGTTAAAAATTAGTGCATTAAACTGGATCTGCGGATTAATCCTAAGACTGTTGAGGTGCCATTCACAAAGAGACATATTCAACACTCAAGTTGGAATCTAAAGCTCTTCAATGAAACTCTACCTGTGAAGGGGATAGTGAAATACCTAGGGGTAACCTTAGATGAGAAGTTAACATGGACCCCTCACATTAACAGTATCTGCTCCAAGGCAAAAAGTACTCTAGTGAGTACTGCAAGGGCTTTGTGGCAAAAACTGGGGCTAAGCCCCAGGGGTATGCACTGGATATAAACCACAGTGGTCAGACCTAGGATTTCCTACAGGGCTGTAGTGTGGTGGAAGAAGGTACAACAGGGGGTTGCAGCTAAGGGGCTTGCTATGGTGCAGACAACTATATAATAACTCCCATCTGCTTTGACAAGCCTTAATATATAATAATTGCAAGCAGGGAGCAGTGGGAAAAAACAGTTCGACATCGTACGGGTGACATCATTTGGTTCACTGATGGGTCAAAAACAGACCAAGCCATTGGGGCAGGGGTGTACGGGGTTCAGCCAAGACTGGAGGGCATCATCTCTCTAGGAAAACTGGCCTCTGTATTCCATACTGAAATTACTGCAATATGGGCATGTGTGGAGGAGAATATGTGTAGGTGCTACAAGGACCATAGCGTCTACATCTCTTCAGACAGCTAGGAAGCTCAGAAATCATTCGCAGCTCCTGCAACAAGATCTAGGATTGTTGCAGAATGTCACAGGGCTCTGGTGGAGCTAGGGGGAAGCAAAAGGGTAAACCTAGTGTGGGTTCCTGGCCACTCAGGGATCTGTGTCAACGAACAAGCCGACAGAATGGCTAGGATGGGGGCAACATAACCATTTACTGGACTGGAACCTGTCCTGACAATCACCAAGGCTATGATTAAATTAGAACTACGGAACTGGCTTAGGAAACAACACATAAGATATTGGACCAAGGCCCATAAATAAAAACATGGTAATTTAATAATGCCCATGCCATGTTTTAATAGAAGCTCGGTAATCCTGGGACTGAACAGGAAAGAGATAAAACTCATGATTGGCCATGGGAATAAAAAAAACACCTACACACACAATGAGTATAATGGAAGAGGACAATAAATGTAGGATCTGTGATGAGGGTGATGAAACTGCATCACACCTAATCTATGGATGCATGGCACTGGAGAGTAAAAGATACAGAATCTTTAACACAACTACACTTCCAGAAATTGTGTGTAACAAAAAACTGGTAGAGGGTCTCCTTGCACTATTTTGGGGCACTAGTTGGCTTTACTACATAGATAGGGTGCGATCCCACACAATAAACTTATTTTCGATGGAGGCGGTGGCGGGTTAGACCTAAGCTATTTTAGCTTACCTGTTAGAATGAAATCAAATCAAATCAATGTATTAGCACCAGTGGTCTTGAGAAACAGCTGAAATCATTAAAACTGAAAAAAGCTCCAGGGTTTGATGGACTCTCTGTCAGATTCAATACTAATTTTGCAGCTGACTTAGCTCTGCTTCTAACTATAATCTATCATAGATCCCTCAAACAAAAAAAGTGTGCCCAGTTCTTGGAAAAAGGCACATGTCACAGCTTTCTACAACAAGGATAGTAGAAACGCTCCACAAAACTGCCATAAAATATCCTTGACATTGCTTTGTTGTAGAATCTTGGAACATATTCTCAGCTCAGAGATATGAGGCATCTCAATCAAAATAACTTTCTCGATGCAAACCAGCATCGACTCCAAAAACATCAATTGAGTGAAACCCAATTCACACTTTTCTCTCATAACATACTGAAAGCTTTTGATCAAGGCAGTCAGATGGATGCAGTATTTCTTGATTTCTTGAAAAGCGTTTAACTCAGTTCTACATCTACACTAATGGTCAGAAGTGCAATAATGTGGGGTACCAAGTGAAATTTGTGACTTTATTGAGGGTGTTTTGGTAGGGAGGACACAGCATGTGATGTGGTTATCTGGGGGAAAAAAATAAAAATAAAAAAAGAAAAAAAAGAAAAAAATTCTCTCTAAACAGGCTGCATAAACATTCAGTCAGATCTTGATCAGATTACAAAGTGGTACAAATGTTGGCAACTTGCTGCAAATGTTCAGAAATAGAAAACTGTTCAATTCACACATTGAAAAAATGTAGTATACTGTGATTATAGTATCAATGAGTCACAGCTGGAATCAGTCAACTTATAAAAATACCTGGGTGTACTCTTTTGTAAAGAAATGATCAACAACATGGTCAGGCAGGCTCAGTTATAGGAAAAGCAGGCAGCAGCCTTCAGTTTAGTGGTAGAATGCCGGGAAAGTGCAATCAGTCTATGCACAAGGTAGTGTACAAATCACTTGTGCAACCCATTCTACATAGAATATTGCCCAACTGTGTGGGACCCATACCAGATGGGACTGACAGGGAACATTGGACATATACAGAGAAGGGCAGCATGAATGGTCACAGGTTTGTTTGACCTGTGGGAGAGCATCACAGATACGCTGAATAAACTGAACTGGCAAACTCTTGAACATGTAAGTATTTTAACTATCCTGAGAAAGCCTACTAACAAAGATTCAAGAACGGGCTTTAAATGATGATCTAGGAATATACTACAACGTTACTCACGTGGGATCATGGGGACAAGATTACAGTACTTACTGCATGCACAGAGGAATTCAAACAATAATTCTCCCCGCACTCCTTATATGAAACGAACAGGAAGAAATCCTAATAACTGGTACAATGGGATGCACCCTCTGCCATGTACTTGACTGTGGTTTACAGAGTATGGGTCTATATGCAGTAAAATGCTTCCATTTTTGACTGATTTTCATAAAAGTAGATCATGGGTTACAAAAGGAATTAAGATGAGGAAACTGCATATGGAGGCAAAAGCTAATCCAATATTGGAATTTCTTATATGTGTAATGAAATTTTAATAAAATGGTTAAATTGAAAAAGTGTGCTGCAAATGAAACTAATGATAAGTAAGAATCCAGTGCTGTATTCGAACCCCTCGCTGACCTTTTCATAAATCTCAATAAAATCAGTGGCTATTCACCAGCAAGTAGATATCCTATAATGGCAGAGAAATTACTCAGGCTTTAAATTTTCCCATGTTTCCATCTCTGATGTTATGAAAAATCATAATGTCACTAAACTTTTTAACTTAGTGGGTTGGGATGAGGTTCCCCACAATTAAAATTGTCAATCATCGTTCTCCACATCCAATGTTCTTCATAATCAACAGTCTTTTGATGAACATTTTCCAGACAGATTAAAACATGCTGTTCATAAAATAGGAAAGAGAGGTGCAATGCGAAACTATAGACCTATCTCATTGTAAACAACTTTTTTCCCCAAAAGGACCTACATGTGATCAGATAGAAAATTATAATTCATCCCACAGTATTATTTTACACTACTGTGTATCAGCCATCTTGTGTGACCTTACCAAAGCTTTCAATCCTGCAAACTGTGAGTCCCTTCTCCAAAAACTGACAAGCTATGAAACTTCCGGGCAGATTAAAACTGTGTGCCGGACCGAGGGGAGTGTTAGTTCTGCAAGGTTCACAGGAGAGCTTCTGTAAAGTTTGGAAGGTAGGAGATGAGGTACTGGCAGAAGTGAAGCTGAGAGGATGGGGTGTGAGTCGTGCTTGGGTAGCTCAGATGGTAGAGCACTTGCCCGCGAAAGGCAAAGGTCCCGAGTTCGAGTTTCGGTCCGGCACACAGTTTTAATCTGCCCGGAAGTTTCGTATCAGCGCGCACTCTGCTGCAGAGTGAAAATCTCATTCTGGTGACAAGCTATGGTTTTCAAGGAAAATCTCTTAGCTGGGTGTCATATTACATGGCAAAGAGACAGCAATGAGTACCCATTAATAACAACGAGGAGAAATTAATCTGTGGCTGGAAACACACACAATATGGCCTTCCATGAGGATCCATATTAGGGCTACCAGTATTTTTGTATTATATTAATATGCCATGCAAAGTTCAGTTTGATGTCATCCCCTAAGCAGATGACTCAACAGCAATAGTCTGCTGTCAAACAGGTAAAGACTGTATCCTATGCACACTTTGTTTCAGTCATTAGGTACAGTATAATTTTCTTGGGGTTTGAAAAACTAGCCTACTCAAAGCTTTTAGGCTACAAAAAAAGATCATTTGAGTCATAATGGAAGCAAAAAATAAATAACAGTGCAAACTTATTCTGAAGGCTAGATCTGGTATCCACTCCAAGTACATATAAACTCACGCCTTTCTGAGGGCAACTGCTTCTTGCATCAGTAAGAGAAAGCTACACATTACTTAACCACAGACTAAGACAATACGAAAAACTGTACGCTGTATGGGCATGAAATTTATAAATAAAATCTGGAAGTGTGGCACAAATCTAACACATACTAAAGAAGACCTGGAAAAACATCTGAAGAGTAAATGCTTTTATTATGTAGAAGATTTTTCTCGTTCAGCTCTTTCAATACTTCATTTGTGAGCTTTAGTATGCTTTCTGTTTTGAGGTTCCTTTACACAAGACAAACTGAAAGGTGGTTAATGAGTTCTGATTAGTGAAGAGCATCAGTACTGTATCAGAAATTGCTTTCTCAAATACTTTTGAAAGAACTGGAAGGTGCGATACAGATCTGTAATTAGAGGTGGTTATCCTTATCTCGCTTTTTTAGATGGGAGTCAATAAGTACATATAAGAAAACCAGGAAATATGCCCCAAGAGACTGATTCATTGCAAAGATAACTTGAGGGTAGTTATGTCAAGTCAGCACTAGATTTTAATATCCTGCTGGAAACATAGTCAGCAGAACTGCTGCTTTTTAATGAGCTAACGACTTGTGTAATATCCTTTGGTATTGTATTTTAGAAACTAATGTCTGCTGGTGTAGCATGAAGCTTCGGCACAAGTGAATCTAACACGTCTGTATTGCATTATTTGTTACTTGGTGCAGCCACTGTGAGGAAATGGGCCCTAATGATTGAAATTGGTGGTCAATGATTTGAGTGTCCCCATTTCTGTAACAACTATTTCTTGGGGCTCAGTTTCACTGGATTACTAGTTTTCTTTGTTAAATAATGTTCTGAATAGTTTTTGCCTTATTCTTGGACTGTCTTATTTTTTAATTTATCATGGCATGTGAGTCTTGCTTTTCTAGTAATGGAGTAGCAGACTAGGCAATAATGACGGCACTGTAGTTTCAAATTTTGACTACCGCTTATTCTCTGAATTACAGTATTCTATGATTATAATACTGATGAGTCACTGCTGGAATCGGCCACTTCATACAAAAACCTGAGTGAAACACTTTGTAGGGATGTGAAATGGAATGATCACATAGACTCAGTCATGGATAAAGCAGGTGGTAGAATGCTGGGGAAGTGCAATCAGTCAACAAAGGAGAATGCTTACAAATCACTCATGTGACCGGTTGTAGAATATTGGTCAAGTCTCTGTAGCTTGTACCAAATAGACTAACAGCACATAATGAATGTGCAGAGAAGGGCAACACTAAAGGTTACAGGTTTGTTTAATCCATGGGAGAGTGTCACAGAGATAATGAAGGAAGTGAACTGAAAGACTCTTGAAGATAGACGTAAACTATCTCAAGAAAGTCTGTTAACAAAATGGTGATTCTAGGAATATACTACAGCCCCCTACATAGTGTTCACATAGGGATTGTGAGGATAAGATTAGAATAATTGCAGCACAAACAGAGGCATTCAAACAGTCATTCCTCCCATGCTCGATATGTAAATGGAATGGCAAGAAAACCTAAGAACTGGCAGAATTGGGCATAAACTCTGCCGTGCATCTCACTGTGGTTTGCTGAGTATAGATGTAGATATAGGAATGGACCAAGAGCTACACATAAAATGGCATTTTAAAAAATATGAATAGCACAGTATAGACTGAGGTCGAGAACTGCCCGATGAGACAAATGCAGCACGGCGATGACCGACCCAGATATCTGACCTCTGCGAGTGATACCCACCTACTGACACAAAGATAGGTGTTTGCACAGGTCTGCGTGCATTTCCTTTCCCTCTCAAAACTCATGCTCATTTAAAGGGTTGTTGGGTTGTTTTAGGGGGAAGTCACCAAACAGCGAGGTCATCAGTCTCATAGGATTAGGAAAGGAAGTCGGTCGTGCCCTTTCAAAGGAAACATCCCGCCAATTGCCTGAAGTGATTTAAGGGAATCACAGAAAACCTAAATCAGGATAGCCAGACACGGGATTGAACCGTCGTCCTCTCGAATGTGAGTCCAGTGTGCTAACCACTGTGCCACCTTACTCGGTTCTCATTTCAAGGCACACGTCCTCTGACTGTGCACAGGTTTGAAATGCAAGCTGTTCTTCCAAACTCGAATGCCTGGAACATAGCGATGAAGTTTGTGTGCTTATTTCACATCGCTCACATTTCGTCCGTCAGTCATGTTTCTTTTGTCATAGTGCCGTATCTGAGGTTATGTTTTTTTTAGCGTGTACTGTCGGTGAATCATTCTGCAAAACATTAGGCCATTATGTATATGTTGCATGCCCATTAGTACATAGAGAAATAAATATGATGAAGAATAAAAATTAGGTCACAGTAGAGGTAAAAAAAGAGAGGGAAGAGGTGAAAATCATGTATGAAAAGTGTCAGTTAAGGCCAACCCAAGAAAATAGGGTTACATATAGGGAAAAGAAGAAAACTAAGAGAAAAGAGACTAAATCAACAAATTATAAAAACAAGATAGCTTTTTCTTTTTTTTTTTTTTTGTTTGGGGTTTAAGGGCGCTCAACTACTGAGGTCATTAGCACCCAGTCACAATTGTTAGAGCACATAGAATCTAGTAAAACTCAAGGGGGGGGGGGGGGGGACACCAGAAAGTTCTTACAAGGATGCAGATAAAATAAGTGAAGGAGTTAGATGTCTTTGGACAAGCCAGTCAAAGTAATGAAACGAAGAACACAAGAACACGAGCAGCTGCTCAAGCGTCATCAGCTAAAATATCCTGTAAAGTAGATGGCAGAGACAGGACAACACAAGATTGACTAAAACGGGGACACGACAATAAAACATGGCGCACTGTTAATGCATGACCACAAGGGCACTGCGGGGCTGGGTCACCGGACAGCAGGTAGCGGTGGCTAAACCGGCAATGCCCAAACCGCAACCTGGTCAGAAGGACCCCTTCTCGCCGAGATGGTCGGGAGGAGGTTGTCCAAGCAGTTGGGAACGGTTTTACTGCCCAGAGCTTGTTTCCTTGAAGTGATGACCAAGTATCCCACCACAAAGACACAATCCTCCTACAAACAACCCCACTAATGTCAGATGACGGGACGCAATGGGAGGCTGGCCGAGGCAGGAGGACTGCAGCCTTGGCTGCAGCGTCAGCAGTCTCATTCCCAGGCACTCCTACATGGCCGGGAACCCACAGAAAGCTGACAGGAGAGCCATCAGCAGCAGAAGAATGGAGGGACTGCTGGATCCGTTGCACCAAGGGATGGACCAGATATGGAGCTCCAAGGCCCTGAAGAGCACTGAGTGAATCAGAGCAGAGTACATACGATGAATGGCGGTGGCAGCGGCCATACTGAATGGCCTGATGGAGAGCAAAAAGCTCGGCCGTAAAGCTGGAACACTGGTCGAGGAGCCAGTATTTAAAGGTGCCGGCCCCGACGACAAAGGCACAGCCGACACCATCGTCAGTTTTGGAGCCATCAGTGTAAATAAAGGTGTGACTGGCAAGTCGCGCAAGAAGTTCGACAAACCGTGAGCAATACACTGCAGCCAGAGTACCCTCCTTCGGGAGCGAGCTGAGGTCGAGATAAATATGAACCGGAGCCTGGAGCCACGGTGGTGTCGGGCTCTCACCCTCTCTGAAGGTGGCAGGGAGGGCAAAATCCAATTGTCGAAGCAGGCGATGAAAGCAGACTCCAGGGGGCAGCAGGGCAGACACATACAACCCATACTGACGGTCGAGAGAATCGGCGAAGGAGGACTGATTAGAGGGGTGGTCGGGCATTGACAACAGCCGGCAGGCATACTGACAATGCAGTACGTCGCACCGGTAGGTCAATGGTAATTCGGCAGCTTCAGCATAAAGACTCTCGACGGGACTAGTGTAGAATGCTCCGGTCGCAAGACATAACCCCCAATGGTGGATGGAGTTGAGACGGCGTAAGAGGGATGGCCGAGCAGACGAAGCTCCCATAATCCCGCTTTGATCAGACTATGGACCGATACAAGCGAAGCAGGACAGTGCGATCCACTCCCCAAGATGAACCACTAAGAACTCTGAGGACATTAAGGGAACGTGTACAACGGGCAGCCAAAGAAGTGACGTGCGGAGACCAACAAGTTTCCTGTCCAGTGTGAGCCCTAGAAACTTAGTTGTTTCCACAAATGGGAGAACAACGGGACCGAGATGTAAGGATGGCGGAAGGAACGCTTTATATCGCCAAAAGTTGATGCAAACAGTCTTCTCTTCAGAGAACCGGAAGCCATTTGCCACACTCCATGAGTATAGGCTGTCTAGACAATGCTGAAGGCAGTGCTCCAGGAGGCATGTTCTCTGGGCACTGCAGTAGATCGCGAAGTCATCGACAAAAAGAGAGCCTGAGACATTAGGTGGAATGCAATCCATAATTGGATTGATCGCTATGGCAAAAAGGGCTACGCTCAAGACGGAGCCCTGAGGCACTCCATTCTCCTGGAGGAAGACGTCGGACAATACGGAACCCACACATACCCTAAACTTTCGATCTGTTAAAAAGGAATCAACAAAAAGGGGCAGGTGACTGCGTAGACTCCATCTGTGCATAGTGCGGAGGATACCTCCTCTCCAACAGGTATCATAAGCCTTCTCCAAATCGAAGAACACGGCTACCGTTTGGCGCTTTCGCAGAAAGTTGTTCATGATGAATATCGACAAGGTCACAAGGTGGTCAACAGCGGAGCGGCGGCGATGAAAGCCGCATTGAACATTGGTAAGTAGCCGTCGAGATTCAAGAATCCAAACTAACCGAGCGTTAACCATGCGCTCCATCACCTTACAGACACAACTTGTAAGAGAAATGGGGCGGTAACTAGAAGGAAGGTGTCTATCCTTCCCGGGTTTGGGTATAGGAACAATGACGGCGGCACGCCAACACATGGGGACTTGACCTTCGATCCAGACACAATTGTAGGTACGAAGAAGGAAGCTTTTGCCTGCCGGGGGAAAGGTGAGCCAGCATCTGAATGTGAATGGCATCCGGCCCCAGAGCAGAGGACCGGGACAGTGCAAGCGCACGTTCGAGTTCCCGCATAGTAAAGGGGGCAAGAGTGGTAGAACAGATCGAGAGGTCCAAATGGGAGTAGGTATGAGTAGAGTCCGAGAGGAAAGTTGGGGCGCCAGTATTGAGGCAGACAAGATTGAGATGGCTGAAGACATCTGCCAAGAGGGAGCCTCTCTGACAGGGTGCAGGAGAGCCCCAAAGGGGATCATGGGCATTGAAGTCGCCAAACAATAAAAATGGCGGAGGAAGCTGAACAATCAGGTGCATCATGTCAGCCCGACTAACTGCGGATGACGATGGAGTGTAGACGGTACAAACGGAAAAAGTAAAGGCAGAAAGAGTAATACGGACAGCTATTGCTTGGAGTGGGGTGGTCAATGGGATGGGATGGTAATAAACATCGTCCCGAACGAACAACATGACCCCACCATGAGCTGGAATACCGTCCACAGGGGTGGGGTCAGACCGCTCCGAGGTACAGTGGGTAAAAGCAATACGGTCAGTTGGGCGCAACCTGGTTTCCTGGAGACCAAGGACGAGCAGACAGTGCAGGCGGAGGAGCAGTTGTAATTCCTCCCGATTAGATCGAATACCTCTTATGTTCCAATGTAACAAAGCCATCGCTAGTCAGAAAAAAGGGAGAACGAAACGGGTGAAGAGCTGGTCACCTCGACGGCCGCGGAGGGCCAGGTTTCGAGGGAACAACACTACAACTGGCGGGAGGCGGATCCTGTTCCATCGAGTCGTCGCCAGCTGCGGCCGCTTTCCCGGGTTGCGTAGGAGGGGCAGCATCATTCGCCAATGAGAGGCCAGCTGAGCGCCTGGCAGCAGAGCGTCCCGGCAAAACTGAGGACGGCCGGGAGCAGCAACTCACGGATGGAGGGTCAGACGAAATGCGCCGGGGTGTAGAGGGGGATAAAGACTTCTTCTTGGAGGCCTTCTGGGAAGTCCAATGATGCACGGGGATGGTGGGCTGGACCCAAAGAAGGTCCTCACGCGCAGGGTCCGGAACGTTTCCCAGATGGACGCCTGAGAAGAGGATCGCTTCTCAGGCGGCGGAGGGGGAGGAGGAGGAAGGGTGGCCCCTGGGGCAGAGGGGGCAGGGGCCACGAGGGAGGAGGATTTGGAAGGGAGGGATTTGGGAGGCAGAGGCATAGACCCCGGATGGGGTGAGGAGGTGGAGGGGGGGACAGGGTAGGGGTGAGGATACTGTGGAAGGAGTGGACACGACTGAGGCAAACGAAGTTGTCAACGTCATGGGATGGAGGCGGTCATACTTTTTCCTGGCCTCAGAGTAAGAGAGGTGATCCAAAGTTTTTAATTCTTGAATCTTCTTCTGCATCTGATACGCGGGGCAGTCTAAAGATCTAGGCGAGTGGATGCCAGGACAATTGACGCACCAAGGTGGTGGGGTGCATGTATGTTCCTCACGAAGAGGACGTCCACAATCACCACAAAGGGGCTCAGCCTCACACCATGACGACATGTGCCCAAAGCGCAAACACCGAAAGCAGCGCATAGGAGGCGGGACGTAAGGTCGCACGTCGCACCGGTAGCACATCACCTTTACCTTCTACGGAAGAACGTCCCCCTCGAAGGCGAGGATAAAGGCCCCGGTGTCGATGCGACGGTCTTTGGGGCCGCACTGGACTCGCCGGACGAAATGCACGCCTCAGCGCTCCAGGTTGGCCCTGAGCTCATCAGATTGCAGCAGGAGGTCCCGATGAAAAATAACCCCCTGCGTCCTATTCAGTGCCAGATGCGGGACAATGGACACTAGGATGTCCCCTAGTCGGTCGCATGCCTGGAGCGCCGCCGACTGAGGGGCGGAGGTGGTCTTTATAAGAACGGACCCAGAACGCATTTTACTGAGAGCCTCAATTTCCCCAAAGATGTCCTCGATGTGCTGGACAAAGAACATGGGCTTCGAGGTGGCGAACGTCCCCCCATCGGTCCGAGAACAGACTAAATAGAGGGGGAAGTACTTCGCCCCAAGCCGCAGGCCTGTCCTTCCTCCCAGGGAGTGGCCAAGGGCAAAGGGGCAGGAGAACCAGAACCAGAGACAGTACCTTTCTTTTTAAAAGACTCGGCCACAGAGCGACCCGTTACATGTTGACGTTTCACCTGCAAATCGTCCGCCCCGATACCACCCACTACGACCAGGGGCTCTCCCCATGGGCGCCACCCAGCCTCAGCAAGGGCCACCTGGCAGAATGACCGTTGCCGGGAGTCCTGATGCCCCAAGGAGACGGGCATCTACTCCTTGGCTGATGTGGGGAGGGTGCAGCTCAGGTATCGGCAGTACGATCCCTGTGTTGTCAGGGGGCTACAACCTAGAGGGTACATGACAACCCCACCACAACGGGCTGGCTACCGTGCTGGATTTCGGGTTCCATGGAAAGTCCATCATGATCGTAGGTGCAGATGGGGACACACTATGGGCGTAACTTGTGCAACCCATCAGGCGTTTAGGCCCAATTTGAGGAATAGAGGGTGTGGTTACAACGCCGTTACAATGCTGAGTGCCAAGGTCTTAGTGCACTGAGGACCAGTGAGACACCACGTAAGGTGTTCTTCCCCAAAAGGCTTGTACTTCTGTAGAATTTTGAAAAATGGAGGTCAAACCCCAAGGGGGACCATCACATGGAAGGCCGAAAATGTTGAAACTCCTTTTAGTCGCCTCTTACGACAGGCAGGAATACCTCGGGCCTATTCTTACCCCGGACCCGCAGCAGGGGGGGGGGGGGGGGGGGGGGAACAAGATAGCAACGTCAACAAATATCACTAAGAACACGTGGTCTCTCATAAAAGAAAAGAGGAAATGTGTAGGTGTGGGAAACACTGATAACATAACACTTGAGGTAAATGGGAGGGAACTGAGGGATGCACAAAACATCAGCAATATTTTAAAGAAACACTATATTGAAGTTGTGGACAAATTAATAACTCAAAATAATATTACCAAAATAAACACAATAAAAATTCCATTTGCAACAAAATGCTTATTTCTGACCCCAACTAATGAATCAGAAATAGTAAAAATAATACATAGTCTAAAAACAGGAAAACACTGAGGGACTTGATGGTATATCCACTAAACTAAATAAATGCTGTTTACAATGGGTAGTAAACCCATTGGCCAGTCTGATAAACTTATGGATATAAAAAGGAATATTTCCAATGTGCCTGAAAAAGAGTAAAGTAATCCCTATACATCAACGAAGCTGCAAAAATGACCCAGGAAACTACAGACCGATAACTGTTACATCTGTACTCTCTAAAATAATGGAAACCGTAATGAAAGACAGATTATTAAATTTTATACAAACTTTCAATATTCTGAATGATGAACAACATGATTCAGAAAGGGCAAATCTACCAAAACAGCAATAGCTGAATTTGTAGCACTGGTAACTAAGGCACTTGATGAACGGAAGAAAGTCTGTGGTATGTTCCTGGACCTATCTAAAGCATTTGATTGTGTATGCCATGACATCCTATTAGAAAAGCTTCTTCATTATAGCATAAGGGGGACATCATATATATATATATATATATATATATAAAAATTCAAGCTTTTGCACATATATATGTGCGGATGGATATGTGTGTGTGTGTGTGTGTGTGTGTGTGTGTGTGTGCGCGCACGTGCGCGCAAGTGTATACCTGTCCCTTTTTCCCCCTAAGGTAAGGCTTTCTGCTCCTGGGATTGAAATGACTCCTTACCGTCTCCCTTAAAATCCACATCCTTTCGTCTTTCCATTTCCTTCCCTCTTTTCTGATGTAGCAACCGTGGGTTGCGAAAGCTTGAATTTTGTGTGTGTGTTCGTGTTTGTTAGTGTCTCTATCAACATACCACTATCGTGTCTATCTACCAGCGCTTTCTCATTTGGTAAGTCACAGCATCTTTGTTTTTTATATATATTTTTCCCACGTGGAATGTTTCCCTCTATTATATTATTGCTAAATGGAGAATATGACAAACATTATACAAGGATATAAAATGACTATTATATAAAAGAAAGCAGGCTAAAATTAACAGACAACAACCTGCAAATGCTGGGTGCATACTCTACAACAGTTTACCACAATGTATAAAGACATCAGATCAATATTTGCCCTTACAGTGTTAAAGACTATCTTGAAATAAAAAATTAAATAATGAGTATGTATAATTTTTTTATAATGTACTTTAATGATATTTTCTGTGAATATTTTATAAAATATATGTATATGTACTACCTTTTTGTAACTAACTATGTATATGCAAGATTTATGTAGAAATGAAAGTGTCCAATATCATTGAAATAAATGATCCACAGACAAATAAAGAATATGATGCATACAAAATACAAGTTAACTGTTGGACAGTAAGGATTACTTCTGTTTATTTTGAAATATGCGTTCGATAAGTCAGTCACTTTCAAAGTAAATATCGGTCGCTAACGTTTACTTGGATCTCTTGCTTCACTTCATGCCAGGGCAGCCTGTTTTCGTTTGTCGGGTTTGTAAAATCTCAGAACTTACAGCCCTATGTACAACATTTTTATTCAATAAAATATCCCGCACTGTCGTCTGATAAACCAAGTAAGAGCCTACGGAATATCAGACCAGCTGTGTGGCTGGATTCAAGAGTTTATAGCAAACAGAACACAGCATGTTGTTATCAATGGAGAGACGTCTACAGACATTAAAGTAACCTCTGGTGTGCCACAGGGGAGTGTTATGGGACCATTGCTTTTCACAATATATATATATGACCTAGTAGATAGTGTCGGAAGTTCCATGCGGCTTTTCGCGGATGATGTTGTAGTATACAGAGAAGTTGCAGCATTAGAAAATTGTAGCGAAATGCAGGAAGATCTGCAGCGGATAGGCACTTGGTGCAGGGAATGGCAACTGACCCTTAACATAGACAAATGTAATGTATTGCGAATACATAGAAAGAAGGATCCTTTATTGTATGATTATATGATAGCAGAACAAACACTGGGAGCAGTTACTTCTGTAAAATATCTGGGAGTATGCATGTGGAACGATTTGAAGTGGAATGATCACATAAAATTAATTGTTGATAAGGTGGGTATCAGGTTGAGATTCATTGGGAGAGTCCTTAGAAAATGTAGTCCATCAACAAAGGAGGTGGCTTACAAAACACTCGTTCGACCTATACTTGAGTATTGCTCTACACTGTGGGATCCGTACCAGATCGAGTTGACGGAGGAGATAGAGAAGATCCAAAGAAGAGCGGCGCGTTTCGTCAAAGTGTTATTTGGTAACTGTGATAGCGTTACGGAGATGTTTAACAAACTCAAGTGGCAAACTCCGCATGAGAGGCGCTCTGCATCGCGGTGTAGCTTGCTCGCCAGGTTTCGAGAGGGTGCGTTTCTGGATGAGGTATTGAATATATTGCTTCCCCCTACTTATACCTCCAGAGGAGATCACGAATGTAAAATTAGAGATATTTGAGCGCGCAGGGAGGCTTTCAGACAGTCGTTGTTGCCCCGAACCATACGCGACTGGAGCAGAAAAGGGAGGTAATGACAGTGGCACGTAAAGTGCCCTCCGCCACACAACGTTGGGTGGCTTGTGGAGTATAAATGTAGATGTAGATATAATACCCAAGCACATTGCTTTAAGTGTCTTCTTTCTGGCTTATTTTATGAGATGAAGAACAGCAGGAAACTGCTGCACAAAGGAAAAAAGGAAAGCCTAGTGAATCAGTGCCCACGAGAACTTAAGTAAGAAGAAAGATGACGTCTCAACAGTTGGGAGATGATTTTTTATAGTACAGCCAAGGGAAGCAAAAAACTGGAAGTTAAATATTAATGGCAAGAACATGTACATGATAAATAGAGAGTGAAAATTTTATTAGTTAGCAAAAAGAAATCAAGCTCAGAATTTTGCATCAAAATCTGCAATACATGAGTTTTAAAATACTAGAAGTAGAACTACTGGAAAATGAAATATGCCCAGACATGTTGTGTATAAGTGAACATGGCTTCAAAGAAAATGAAATTTGAAGTCTTGCAAACTATTTCTGCAGATCAGAATATAGAGGTGGAGGGTTAGCAATATTGGTCCAAACAGTAAATAATTATGATAGTAGTATGAATGAGACAAACAAAACTTTACCAAAAATGCAAAGAAAAAGGTTTTGAAATTGCAGGTATGGGTTACAATAAGTCAAGAGCATTTTGTGTGTACTGATCCCCAAAAAAATGTCAACTCTACTATAAAAAAGAAAAAAAAAAAAAAAAAAAAGAAAAGAAAATGGAAGGTTGTGTAATATGGGGTGATTTAACATTGATATGGGAAGAGTGACATAGAGAAAGCAAAACTTTGAGGAGCTGCTACTAAAATACAACATGAAGGCAAGTGTTGTGGAACTAACAAGAGTGACTTTGGAAACTGAGTAAATTATTGACAATATTATCACGAATATAGATAGCAATGCATATACAACAAAAGTTCTGCAAACAGGAATTTCTGATCATTTTGGTCAGCTTTGTGAAGTATATGGAAATCTGAACTCACAAAAGGAAGATAAAAGTGTAGAAAGAGATGCTAGGCTTATCAGCCAACAAAATATCAACATCTTCAAAGTGATGTTAAGAAAAGAACAGTGGATGGACACGTTTCGAGCCCAGGGAACAGATGAAAAATACAATGCTTTCAAAGACACCATAACACATTACTTCAAATTAGCATTTACAAAAACCAAGAGGAAAAAAAAAAATTCAAAAATAAGCAGTGGATCACGAAGGAAATAATTGAACAGAGAGCTACCTTAAGAGAAATGAAACAGGGAGAAAATATTGAAACCTACAGGCAACACGAGAAGAAATACAGGCAGTTGACAATACAAGAAAAAGCAAAATCAATTAATGAGACTATTTCAAAATCAACAAATAAAATGAGAGCAGCTTGGAATATCATTAACTCTGAGACAGGCAAGAAAAAATACTCACAGAAAACAAATTAAATGGAAACTATGACAGTAAATAACAAAATAATCACAGATAAAACAACAAGTGCCAACATCCTCAATAATTACTATGCAGATGCAATAGAAAAACTAAAGCATGGATATAATAGCCAAAGAACTCACCAAACTGTCATGACAGATAAGCCATGGCACTCAATGTTCCAGACATCAGTGTCTGAAAAGGAACTGACAAATGTTATGAAAAAGCTAAAAGCAAAAAAGTCTGTTGGAAATGATGAAGTGTCAAACTACCTAACCAAGTAGGAGGCAGCAGAAGTAATTATGCCACTACGGGATATTACCAACCGCTCTTTCCAAGAAGTACTATTTACAGATAAACTCAAATTAGTTAAACTTGTACCTGTATACAAAAAGGGAAAGCAAGATGACCTTAACAACTACAGGCCAGTATCAGGCTTCTCCAAAATATTAGAAATTCTCATGCTAAACAGACTAACTGCTTATTTGGATATCCATAATGTAATAACTCCAGCACAGCATGGACAACAGAAAGGGAAATCAATGGAAACAGCAACTGAATCATTAACAGAATCAATTGTACAGGCCTTGGACAGCAAGATGGTAGTGTCTGGAGTTTTTCTTCATTTATCCAAGGCATTTGACACAGTTCAACATACAGTCCTAGTAAAGAAACTAGAGAATGCTGGTATTCGTAGACATGCAGCACACTGGATAACATCATATCTAAGAAACAGGAGGCAATATGTAACCATTAATAACTTATAAAGATCAGATGTTAGAAGCATTATGTATGTTGTACCTCAAGGTTCTGTAATGGGACCTGCTCTCTTCAATTTATTTGTGAAAAATATACAAACATGTGAAACTGAAATCAAAATACTTTATGCAGATGATATGACTGTGCTCAATGTTACAAATAATTTGGAGGCAATTGAGCAAAATATATTCATATCATTCAGCAGTATGTCACAATGGCTCTCTGAAAACGAGTTAATTACTAATATTAAAAAAAAAACTATGTACATGATCTTCAAAAATAAACAAAAAGAAGAACATATGGATGTTTTCTTAGATGAAAAAGGACTGGAAGAAGTAGCTTCAGTTAAGTTTTTGGGCATTACAATAGGCAGTGCGCTACATTGGAAACAGCAGATAAATACTGTTTCCAGTAAGCTAAGATCAGTGATAGTTATAATGAAACAACTGATTCATTATACTCACCAAGACCTCTTGTGCACTGCCTATCATGGACTTTTTGAACCATTTGTGTGATATGGAGTCACAGTATGGAGGCACTCAACTATCACAGGGATGAAGAGAATATTCACATTACAGAAGCAAGCCATTCGAATTATATTCAAAAAGAAGCAAAAAGAATTGTGTAAAAGTTGTTTCAAAGAACTAAACATTCCAACGTTTCCATCACTGTATATATGCAAGACCATTGTGAGTGCCTTACACGCTCTCACAAAACTGGAGACTAATGAGACTGTTCATACACACAACACAAGGAACAGAAAACAACTGCGGTGTATTCCACATAGGCTTAAGATTTTTGAAAAAGGACCCAAATACTCTGGTAACAAGTTAATACCAGCAATGCCAAGGGAATAACAAGACCTCAAAACGGAGAAAACGTTCTCCACAACTCTAAAAAGTTTCAGATGCAAGGAGAATTTTATAGTGTAGCTGGCTACATTAACAAACAGTGATCAAAAGTTCATCCTGTGAGTGATAAATCTCACACATCATAAAAAAGACTAGCAACAGAAATCAGTGTTACACAAATTAACTATAATTAGGAACCACTGATGTATAATACACGCTAATTATATGTCACAAAATTGTTATTATTTTTTTGTATGTATCATGTATCATAAGTCATTTTGTACCACGTAATATTATGAATATACTGCATCATAAGTCATTGAGTACGATGTAATACTGTGAAAGTTTTTTTTTTCTTTGTTGTTATTTTGAAACCTGTTTACAGGCGTCAGGCAGGCCTGCAGCAGCATACTCAGAGAAACACAAACATACCAATGAAAACAATTAGAGAGAAAAAAGATGGTGGACGTAAAAACGGAGAAAATCACGTTTTAAAATAGACGGTGCCGTTCACTGGCGTAGAGTCCAAGATAAAATTGTTCAGACACTTGGCCACATACAGAGACGAAAATTGTCACACGTGAACGTAGGTGCACAAAACGAATAACACAGAACGACTTAAGCACAAAACGACGGCACACACAGAAGCACGAGGCGTTGATCTCCGGCGCGCGAAAGTTCACTAAACGTGTACGATTCCGTATACCTGCCAAGACTGTGAAAGCTCGTATGTATATTTAATATGTAAGCAAGTATTAAAATTGGTGTCAGTTTCGGCTGTCAGAAATATTGTCACCTTACCTTTAGTCTACAAATGCTGGTTTGTAAATCTATTTTGATGTAATTGTCGGTGTTAAATCACATGAATGAACGGATAGAGCAAAGAGAGAAGAGCATCACGACTTCTGTATGCAAATGATTATGCCACACTTAGTGCTGTTAACGTTTAACAAAGCTTTCTCGTACTGCTGACACAATTCAGACGGCGCTGCTACGCTGCCATCTGTTGGCCACACCGAGGAACTAATGTTTTGTCACGCCGGTCAAGTTGACGAAATGCAGTTCGTAATTTGTTTATTATTTTTAAGATCTTTGTTGCTGTAAATGCAGTAAGACTCATATCACAACTACACCTATTTCGGTCGTGTATGGAATGGCTATAAACGAACGTGGATCTGAAATATTTATAGTGCTTATATCTTCTACTCGCCTCACATATATGATGGTTGATTCTATATATATTTTATGATACGTAGGTGAGTATTGTTCATAGTACTAATCGTCATAATACGAATTTTTGAAAAGTTTGGTTAATCGGTAGGTTAACTGAACTTATAGGAGGAATATGAAGTGTGGTGAGTGGTAAATGTGATTAAGCTGGTACAGATTTGGGAGTTGAGCACGTGCTACTCGTAACCTGCGTTTCGTATCTTGAAGTGGTTATTCACAACCAGATGCAGAAAAATAGTTTACCGGTCATATAACTACGGCGGAAAAAAGTAAAATAACATCTACAGCTTGTGCTGTTATCTGCTAAAATATTTGATAGTTCAGTGGCAAACAGACAGTAAAACCCAAATGGTTAGAACATCGGCACTGGGTCAGAAAATGGTGCACTGTTAATAGTCAGTTGCAGTAAGAACAGAGTAGTGAAGGAATACAATAGAATAGAATAATTTTATTGTTTTTAGGCTATTAAGGCAATAGACAAAGTCATACATGTAACACAAAATAATTCATGTTGCATGGAGCAATAGGTCTGTTATTACCAAATAATATTACAATTGATGAAATCCTACAAAGTCATACTTACAACACAATATAACTCCTGTTGCAAAAGAGCAATATATTTGTTATTACAGTATAATATTACAACTGACAAGGTCATACATATAATAAAATATAATTCATGTTGCAAAAGAACAATAGGTTTGTTATGACCGTGTAATATTACGATCCCCCCCCATGAACCGTGGACCTTGCCGTTGGTGGGGAGGCTTGCGTGCCTCAACAGAGGGCTATCTGTTGAGAGGCCAGACAAACATGTGGTTCCTGAAGAGGGGCAGCAGCCTTTTCAGTAGGTGCAGGGGCAACAGTCTGCATGATTGACTGATCTAGCCTTGTAACAATAACCAAAACAGCCTTGCTGTGCTGGTACTGCGAGCGGCTGAAAGCAAGGGGAAACTACAGCCGTAATTTTTCCCGAGGGCATGCAGCTTTACTGTATGGTTAAATGAAGACGGCATCCTCTTGGGTAAAATATTCCGGAGGTAAAAGAGTCCCCCATTCAGATCTCCGGGCGGGGACTACTCAAGAGGACGTCATTATCAGGAGAAAGAAAACTGGCGTTTTACGAATCAGAGCGTGGAATGTCAGATCCCTTAATCGGGCAGGTAGGTTAGAAAATTTAAAAAGTGAAATGGATAGGTTAATGTTAGATATAGAGGGAATTAGTGAAGTTCGGTGGCAGGAGGAACAAGACTTTTGGTCAGGAGAATACAGGGTTATAAATACAAAATCAAATAGAGGTAATGCAGGAGTAGGTTTAATAATGAATAAAAAAATAGGCGTGCGGGTAAGCTACTACAATTAGCATGGTGAACGCATTATTGTGGCCAAGATAGACACGAAGCCCATGCCTACTACAATAGTACAAGTTTATATGCCAACTATCTCTGCAGATGATGAAGAAATTGATGAAATGTATGATGAGATATAAGAGATTATTCAGATAGTGAAGGGAGACGAAAATTTAATAGTCTTGGGTGACTGGAATTCGAGTGTAGGAAAAGGGAGAGAAGGAAACATAGTAGGTGAATATGGATTGGGGCTAAGAAATGAAAGAGGAAAACGTCTGGCAGAATTTTGCACAGAGCACAACTTAATCATAACTAACACTTGCTTCAAGAATCGTTAAAGAAGGTTGTATACATGGAAGAATCCCAGAGATACTAAAAGGTATCAGATAGATTATGTAATGGTAAGACTGAGATTTAGGAACCAGGTTTTAAATTGTAAGACATTTCCAGGGGCAGATGTGGACTCTGACCACAATCTATAGGTTATGAACTGCAGATTAAAATTGAAGAAACTGCAAAAAGGTGGGAATTTAAGGAGATGGGACCTGGATAAACAGAAAGAATATACTCCTAGCTCACTCACATTTGTTACATAGTTTAATTCTTAATTTCTTTGTGTGTTTTTGGTACTTGCATTGATTAATTCATAAATTTTGGGTGTATTATAGTATTTGAGAGTTGTAGCATCGCGTTTTAGTACCTGAATAGTGTAAAATCGCGTAGTCTCCTTCCACCGCCGAGTAGTGTGTCAGCAGTGCACAAGTAGCAGCATTACTGCATTTACTAGGCAATCTCGTATTTTAATAACCGTTTAAATTTTGTGTCGATTTGTTTGCGCTCTCTGTAGATTAGTTCAGACGTTCTTTGCACAACAGTTTTTAGCATGGATAGGGACTGCAACTGCTGTGTTCGGATGCAGGCTGAGTTGGCATCCCTTCGCTCCCAGCTTCAGGCAGTGTTGGCTTCGGTCACACAGCTTGAGGCTGTTGCCAATGGGCATCACTGTGGGGTTCCGGATAGGGGTTTGTCGGGGACGGCCAGCTCGTCCCATGCATCCCCCGATCGGACTACGACTGTGGTTGCCCGGGATACTGCCCGCATTGAGGCTGATCCCTCACCTGTGGTAGAGTGGGAGGTCGTCTCAAGGTGTGGCAGGGGGCGAAAGACATTCCGGAGGGCTGAACGGAAGGTCTCTCCAGTTTGTCTGACGAACCGGTTTCAGGCTCTATCTCAGGCTGATACTGATCTTAGGCCTGACATGGCTGCTTGTCCTGTTCCAGAGGTTGCCCCACAGTCTGCAAGATCCGGGCGGTCGCAGAGGGTGGGCTTACTGGTAGTTGGGAGCTCCAACGTCAGGCGCGTCATGGGGCCCCATAGGGATATGGCAGCAAGAGAGGGGAAGAAAACCAATGTGCACTCCGTGTGCATACCGGGGGGAGTCATTCCAGATGTGGAAAGGGTCCTTCCGGATGCCATGAAGGGTACAGGGTGCACCCATCTGCAGGTGGTCGCTCATGTCGGCACCAATGATGTGTGTCGCTATGGATCCGAGGAAATCCTCTCTGGCTTCCGGCGGCTATCTGATTTGGTGAAGACTGCCAGTCTCGCTAGCGGGATGAAAGCAGAGCTCACCATCTGCAGCATCGTCGACAGGACTGACAGCGGACATTTGGTACAGAGCCGAGTGGAGGGTCTGAATCAGAGGCTGAGACAGTTCTGCGACCGTGTGGGCTGCAGATTCCTCGACTTGCGCCATAGGGCGGTAGGGTTTCAGGTTCCGCTGGATAGGTCAGGAGTCCACTACACGCAACAAGTGGCTACACGGGTAGCAGGGGTTGTGTGGCGTGGGCTGGGTGGTTTTTTAGGTTAGATGGCCTTGGGCAAGTACAGAAAGGGCAACAGCCTCAACAGGTGCAGGGAAAAGTCAGGACATGCGGGGACCAAGCAGCAATTGGTATTATAATTGTAAACTGTCGAAGCTGCGTTGGTAAAGTACCGGAACTTCAAGTGCTGATAGAAAGCACCGAAGCCGAAATCGTTATAGGTACAGAAAGCTGGTTGAAGCCAGAGATAAATTCTGCCGAAATTTTTACAAAGGTACAGATGGTGTTTAGAAAGGATAGATTGCATGCAACCAGTGGTGGAGTGTTCGTCGCTGTTAGTAGTAGTTTATCCTGTAGTGAAATAGAAGTGGATAGTTCCTGTGAATTATTATGGGTGGAGGTTACACTCAACAACCGAGCTAGGTTAATAATTGGCTCCTTTTACCGACCTCCCGACTCAGCAGCATTAGTGGCAGAACAACTGAGAGAAAATTTGGAATACGTTGCACGTACATTTTCTCAGCATATTACAGTCTTAGGTGGAGATTTCAATTTACCAGATATAGACTGGGACACTCAGATGTTTAGGACGGGTGGTAGGGACAGAGCATCGAGTGACATTATACTGAGTGCACTATTCGAAAATTACCTCGAGCAATTAAACAGAGAACCGACTCGTGGAGATAACATCTCGGACCTACTGATAACAAACAGACCCGAACTTTTCGACTCTGTAAGTGCATAACAGGGAATCAGTGATCATAAGGCCGTTGCAGCATCCCTGAATATGGAAGTTAATAGGAATATAAAAAAAGGGAGGAAGGTTTATCTCTTTAGCAAGAGTAATAGAAGGCAGATTTCAGACTACCTAACAGATCAAAACGAAAATTTCTGTTCCGACACTAACAATGTTGAGTGTTTATGGGAAAAGTTTAAGGCAATTGTAAATGCGTTTTAGACAGGTACGTGCCGAGTAAAACTGAGGGACGGGAGAAACCTACCGTGGTCAACAACAAAGTTAGGAAACTACTGCAAAAGCAAAGAGAGCTTCACTCCAAGCTTAAACGCAGTCAAAACCTCTCAGACATACAGAACCTAAACCATGTCAAAGTTTGCGTAAGGAGGGCTATGCGTGAAGCGTTCAGTAAATTCGAAAGTAAAATTCTATGTACCGACTTGACAGAAAATCCTAGGAAGTTCTGGTCTTACGTTAAATCAGTAAGTGGCTCGAAACAGCAAATCAAGACACTCTGGGATAATGATGGCATTGAAACTGAGGATGACACGCGTAAAGCTGAAATACTAAACACCTTTTTCCAAAGCTGTTTCACAGAGGAAGACCGCACTGCAGTTCCTTCTCTAAATCCTCGCACAAACGAAAAAATGGCTGATATCGAAATAAGTGTCCAGGGAATAGAAAAGCAACTGGAATCACTCAACCGAGGAAAGTCCACTGGACCTGACGGGATACCAATTCGATTCTACACAGAGTACGCGAAAGAACTTGCCCCCCTTCTAACAGCCGTGTACCGCAAGTCTCTAGACGAACGGAAGGTTCCAAATGATTGGAAAAGAGCACAGGTAGTCCCAGTCTTCAAGAAGGGTCGTCGAGCAGATGCGCAAAACTATAGACCTATATCTCTGACGTCGATCTGTTGTAGAATTTTAGAACATGTTTTTTGCTCGAGTATCATGTCGTTTTTGGAAACCCAGAATCTACTATGTAGGAATCAATATGTATTCCGGAAACAGCGATCGTGTGAGACCCAACTCGCTTTATTTGTTCATGAGACGCAGAAAATATTAGATACAGGCTCCCAGGTAGATGCTATTTTCCTTCACTTCCGGAAGGCGTTCGATACAGTTCCGCACTGTTGCCTGATAAACAAAGTAAGAGCCTACGGAATATCAGACCAGCTGTGTGGCTGGATTGAAGAGTTTTTAGCAAACAGTACACAGCGTGTTGTTATCAATGGAGAGACGTCTACAGACGTTAAAGTAACCTCTGGCGTGCCACAGGGGAGTGTTATGGGACCATTGCTTTTCACAATATATATAAATGACCTAGTAGATAGTGTCGGAATTTCCATGCGGCTTTTCGCGGATGATGCTGTAGTATACAGAGAAGTTGCAGCATTAGAAAATTGTAGCGAAATGCAGGAAGATCTGCAGCGGATAGGCACTTGGTGCAGGGAGTGGCAACTGACCCTTAACATAGACAAATGTAATGTATTGCGAATACATAGAAAGAAGGATCCTTTATTGTATGGTTGTATGATAGCGGAACAAACACTGGTAGCAGTTACTTCTGTAAAATATCTGGGAGTATGCGTGCGGAACGATTTGAAGTGGAACGATCATATAAAATTAATAGTTGGTAAGGCGGGTACCAGGTTGAGATTCATTGGGAGAGTCCTTAGAAAATGTAGTCCATCAACAAAGGAGGTGGCTTACAAAACACTCGTTCAACCTATACTTGAGTATTGCTCATCAGTGTGGGATCCGTTCCAGATCGAGTTGACGGAGGAGATAGAGAAGATCCAAAGAAGAGCGGCGCGTTTTGTCACAGGGTTATTTGGTAACCGTGATAGCGTTACGGAGATGTTTAACAAACTCAAGTGGCAGACTCTGCAAGAGAGGCGCTCTGCATCGCGGTGTAGCTTGCTCGCCAGGTTTCAAGAGGGTGCGCTTCTAGATGAGGTATCAAATATATTGCTTCCCCCTACTTATACCTCCAGAGGAGATCACGAATGTAAAATTAGAGAGATCAGAGCGCGCACGGAGGCTTTCAGACAGTCGTTCTTCCCGCGAACCATACGCGACTGGAACAGGAAAGGGAGGTAATGACAGTGACACGTAAAGTGCCCTCCGCCACACACCGTTGGGTGGCTTGTGGAGTATAAATGTAGATGTAGAAAGAACCAGAGGTTGTACAGAGTTTCAGGGAGAGCATAAGGGAACAATTGACAGCAGTGGTTGAAAGAAGTACAGTAGAAGAAGAATGGGTAGCGCTGAGGGATGGAGTAGCAGCAGAGGATCAAGTAGATAAAAAGACGAGTGCTAGCAGAAATCCTTGGGTAACAGAAGAAATATTGAATTTAATTGATGAAAGGAGAAAATTTAAAAATGCAGTACATGAAGCAGGCAAAAAGGAATACAAACGTCTCAAAAATGAGATCGACAGGAAGTGCAAAATGGCTAAGGAGGGATGGCTAGAGGACAAATGTAAGGATGTAGAGGCTTATCTCGCTAGGGGTAAGATGGATACTGCCTACAGGAAAATTAAAGACACCTTTGGAGAAAAGAGAACCACTTGTATGAATATCAAGAGCTCAGATGGAAACCCGGTTCTAACCAAAGAGGGGAAAGCAGAAAGATGAAAGGAGTACATAGAGGGTCTACACAAGGGCGATGCACATGAGGACAATATTATAGAACTGGAAGAGAATGTAGATGAAGATGAAATGGGAGATACAATACTGCGTGAAGAGTTTGACAGAGCACTGAAAAACCTGAGCCAAAACAAGGGCCTGGGAGTAGACGACATTCCATTAGAACTACTGACGGCCTTGGGAGAGCCAGCCCTGACAAAAGTCTACCATCTGGTGAGGCAGATGTATAAGACAGGCTAAGTACCTTCAGACTTCAAGAAAAATATAATAATTCCAATCCCAAAGAAAGCAGGTGTTCACAGATGTGAAAATTACCGAACTATCAGATTAACAAGTCGCAGCTGCATAATACTAGCAGGAATTCTTTACAAACGAATGGAAAAACTGGTAGAAGCCGACCTCAGAGAAGATCAATTTGGATTCCGTAGAAATATTGGAATACGTCAGGCAATACTGACTCAACGACTTTTCTTAGAAGAAAGATTAAGGAAGGGCAAACACACATTTCTAGCATTTGTAGACTTAGAGAAAGCTTTTGACAATGTTAACTGGAATACTCTCTTCCAAATTCTAAAGGTGGCAGGGGTAAAATACAGGGAACGAAAGGCTATTTACAATTTGTACAGAAACCAGATGGCAGTTATAAGAGTCGAGGGACATGGAAGGGAAGCAGTGGTTGGGAAGGGAGTGAGACAGGGTTGTAGCCGCTCCCCAGTGTTATTCAATCTGTATATTGCGCAAGCAGTAAAGGGAACAAAAGAAAAATTCGGAGTAAGTATTAAAATCCATGGAGAAGAATGAGGTTCGCCGATGACATTGTAATTCTGTCAGTGACAGCAAAGGACTTGGAAGAGCAGTTGAACGGAATGGACATAGACTTGAAAGGAGGATATAAGATGAACATCAACAAAAGTAAAACGAGGATAACACAATGTAGTCAAATTAAGTCAGGTGATGCTGAGGGAATTAGATTAGGAAATGAGACACTTAAAGTAGTAAAGGAGTTTTGCTATTTGGGGAGCAAAATAACTGACGATGGTCGAAGTAGAGAAGATATAAAATTTAGACTGGCAATGGCAAGGAAAGCGTTTCTGAAGAAGAGAAATTTGTTAACATCGAGTATAGATTTAGGTGTCAGGAAGTCGTTTCTGAAAGTATTTGTATGGAAGTGAAACATGGACGATAAATAGTTTGGATAGGAAGAGAATAGAAGCTTTGGAAATGTGGTGTTACAGAAGAATGCTGAAGATTAGATGGGTAGATCACATAACTAACGAGGAGGTATTGAATAGAATTGGGGAGAAGAGGAGTTTGTGGCACAACTTGACAAGAAAAAGGGACCGGTTGGTAGGACATGTTCTGAGGCATCAACGGATCACAAATTTAGCATTGGAGGGCAGCGTGGAGGGTAAACATCGTAGAGGGAGACCAAGAGATGAATACACTAAGAAGATTCAGAAGGATGTAGGTTGCAGTAGGTACTGGGAGATGAAGAAACTTGCACACGATAGGGTATCATGAAGAGCGGTATCAAACCAGTCTCAGGACTGAAGACCACAACAACAACAATATTACGATTGGTGAAATCCTACAAAGTCATATTTATATTACTGTATAATTTCTGTTGCAAAAGAGTTATCGGTTTGTTATTACTGGATAATATTACAATTGATGAAATCCTTTGATTCGTAGAATGGGTGGGCAACAAACCAGTCATATAGTGTTTGTTTGAATGGTTGCTCTGGTAAATCTTGCAATTTTTTTTCTTTCTTTATTGTGATTTAATTCCCCATATGGGCAGGAGAGGGCTGTCAGCGGCACAGTCCGCCGCCCTTCAGCCGAGTGACACGACAACTAAAACAAGAATAAAATGATACATACATAAGGCGAAATAAAAGGGGAGGGAAAGGTCAGAGACAATGGAAAAGGAGGGGAGAGCAAGGGGCAGCTGGGGAAGCGGCAGGATGAAGAGAATAGGGGCACCAGCGAGTACACTAAGAGGCAGCACACACGTGGGGTGGGAGATGAAGAGGGAAGACAAGGCAGGAGGAAGTGCAGAAACACTGAAAGGGGGCACAAGAGAGGGAGGGGGAAAAGGAGGGGGAAGCCGCTCAGGAGAAGGGAGGGGGAGGAGAGGGAACCCTGAGGAGGAGGCCGGAAGATGGGGTTAGTGTTGGTAGGAAGAGTAGATATCAGGGCAAAGCTCATCATCCGGGAGGGGTAGAAGGTGGAAGTTGCATTGGCAAAGGAGATGGAGGCATTGGAGATGGAGAGTGGGTGGGACACAACGGTAAAGGTGTGGCAACTGGTTCTACATCTACATCCATACTCCGCAAGAGGGTACCTTGAGTACCTCTATCGGTTCTCCCTTCTATTCCAGTCTCGTATTGTTTGTGGAAAGAAGGATTGTTGGTATACTTCTGTGTGGGCTCTAATCTCTCTGATTTTATCCTCATGGTCTCTTCGTGAGATATACGTTGGAGGGAGCAACATACTGTTTGACTCTTCAGTGAAGGTATGTTCTCAAAACTTAAACAAAAGTCCGTACCGAGCTACTGAGCATCTCTCCTGCAGAGTCTTCCACTGGAGTTTATCTATCATCTCCATAATGCTTTCACGTTGCTCTCCGTTGGATCTTCTCTATCTCTTCTATTAACCCTATCTGGTACGGATCCCACACTGCTGAGCAGTATTCAAGGAGTGGGCGAACAAGCGTACTGTAACCTACTTCCTTAGTTTACGGATTGCATTCCCTTAGGATTCTTCCAATGAATCTCAGTCTGGCATCTGCTTTACCAACGATCAACTTTATATGATCATTCCATTTCAAATCACTCCTAATGTGTACTCCCAGATAATTTATGGAATTAACCGCTTCCAGTTGCTGACCTGCTATTTTGTAGCTAAATGACAAGGGATCTATCTTTCTATGTATTTGCAGCACATTACACTTGTCTACATTGAGATTCAATTGCCATTCCCTGCACCATGCGCCAATTCGCTGCAGATCCTCCTGCATTTCAGTACAATTTTCCATTGTTACAACCTCTCGATATACCACAGCATCATCTGCAAAAAGCCTCAGTGAACTTCCCATGTCATCCACAAGGTCATTTACGTATATTGCGAATAGCAATGGTCCTACGACACTCCACTGTGGCACACCTGAAATCACTCTTTCTCCGGAAGACTTCTCTGCATTGAGAATGACATGCTGCGTTCTATTATCTAGGAACTCTTGAATCCAATCTCACAATTGGTCTGATAATCCTAATGCTCTTACTTTGTTCATTAAACGACTCTGAGGAACTGTATCGAATGCCTTGCGGAAGTCAAGAAACACGGCATCTACCTGTGAACCCGTGTCTATGGCCATCTGGTGAGTCTCGTGAATGAATAGCGCGAGCTGGGTTTCACACAACCGTCTTTTTCGAAACCAGTGCTGATTCCTACAGAGTAGATTTCTAGTCTCCAGAAAAGTCATTATACTCGAACATAATATGTGTTCCAAAAGCCTACAACTGATCGACGTTAAGAGATATAGGTCTATAATTCTGCACATCTGTTCGTCGTTCCTTCTTAAAAATGGGGATGACCTGTGCCCTTTTCCAATGCTTTGGAACGCTACGCTCTTCTAGAGACCTGCAGTACACCACTGCAAGAAGAGGTGAAAATTGGGGGTGGAGAGGAAGGGAGACACCAGGGGATGAGGGGGATCAAGGTGGCGGACAATATATAGTGTGCTGATGTGTTCCAGGAAAAGCAGAAGGTGGGGGAAGGGGAGGAGGTCATAGTGAATGCGCGTGGGGTGTGGAAGGCGGATGCAGAAGGCGAGGCGGAGTGCATGTCATTCAAGGATTTGGAGGGCTTTATAGAACCGGGTAGGGGTGGAAATCCAAGCTACGCTGGCATAACAGAGGATGGGGCGGATCAAGGATTTGTAGGTGTGAAGGATTGTGGAAGGATGCAGTCCCAACATCCAGCCGGACAGGAGTTTCAGGAGGCAGAGGCAGTTGTGAGCTTTGTGTTGGATAGTAAGGAGATGGGGAGTCCAGGTGAGGTGGCGGTCGAGTGCGAGGCCAAGGTATTTGAGGGTAGGAGTGAGGTGGATAATATGGCCATAAATGGTGAGGTACAAATCATGGAGGCGGAAGGAGTGGGTGGTGCAGCCTATGATGATCGCCTGGGTCTTGGAGGGATTGATATGGAGGAACCACTGGTTGCAACAAGTGGTGAATTGGTCAAGGTGGGTTTGGAGGGTACGTTGGAACCGTTGAAGTGTAGGATAAAGGACTAGGAAGGCAGTGTCATCAGAAAACTGGATAAGATGAACCGGTGGAGGAGGTTTGGGCATATCAGCAGTGTATAGGAGATAGAGGAGAGGGGAAAGGATGGAACCTTGGGGCACGCGGGCAGAGGGATAGAAAGTGCGGGAGTTGGAATTGTGGATAGTTACATAGGAGGGGCGATGGGAGAGGAAGGAAGCTTTGAGACAGACCAAGTTGATGGGAAGAGCATAGGTCTGGAGTTTGAAGAGGAGCCCGGAATGCCAGACACGGTCATAGGCATTCTGGAGATCAAGGGACACAAAGATAGTGGAGCAACAGGAGTTAAGTTGGAGGGAAAGAAGATTGGTACGGTGAAGGAGCTGGTCGTCGGCGGAGAAGGAAGGCCAGAAGCCACATGGGGTAAGGGGGAGGAGGTGGTGCTGGTTAAGGTGGCGGTGAAATCGGTGAGAGAGGATGGACTTGAAGACCTTACTGAACACAGAGGTGAGGCAGATTGGACGATAGGAAAAGGTATCAGAGGGGGTTCGTTTGGTTTAGGGAACAGCGGGACATTGGAGGTCTTCCACAGATCGGGGTAAAATCCAGTGGAGAGGAGGACATTGTATAGGGTAGCAAGGACAGACAGGAAGGATGGGGGGGATTCCTTGAGGTGGTGGTAGGTGACTCCATCATGACCACGGGCGGTGTTGTGTTTGGAGCAGAGGATGAGTGTGATGTATTCTGTGGTGATGAGAGTGTTGATGTCTGAGGGGGTAACTGATCCAAGTACAGGAAGCTAGCAGCAAGCGGGGGACAGAGGTGTCAGTGCGGTCAAGGATGGTGGGGAAGAGGGAGTAATCAAAATGTGGATCGTCAGGAATGGAGAAGACCTCTGATAGGTGGGAAGCAAAATGGTTAGCCTTACTGAGGTTATCAGGAAAGGGTCGATCGTCATGGTGGATGGGGTAATGCGGGGTGGGATGGCTACCAGTAAGGCAGTAAGGCTGACCAGTACTTGGAGGAGTTGACAGGGAGGGTGGAGTTGAGGCATGTGCATGTCTGGCGCCAGTCCCAGCGTTTCTTCGGTGGAAGGAGGTTCCGGATGTGTCGCTGTTATTGCCGGTGGTGGGTGAGAGTATCCCGGTCACGAGTGCGGAGGAAGGAGCGGTAGAGCCTGCGGGATTCACGCAGAAGAAGGAAGGCCTGTGGAGGAAGCGTAGGGCGGTGAGGGTGGATGAGTTTGGTAGGCACATGAGCCTCCACAGCGTCAGTGATGGTCTTCTGAAGGAAGGAGGAGATATGGGTGATGTCAGAAGGGTGGTGAAACGTGAAGGGATGGGTGTCGACCTGTAAGCAATGGATTCCCTGTAGTCATCCCAATAGGCACAGTGGTAGCCATGGACAGACTTTGGAGGAGCAGCTGGGCGGGTGGCTGCAGGAATGGGACGGGTAGAGGAGTAGGTGAGAAGTACAGCGAGATAGCGAGATGGTCACTCCCAACGGATCGAGGATGTCAATGGCGATGCGACCAAGGAGATTGGGGGAAGTGAGGATAACATGCGGGGTGGAGTTATTTTCAGGATGGGTGTGCTGTGGGAGAGGAACAAGGTCACCATGGAGGGTGGCAAGGAACTGATGCCACCGCCGAAGGGTGGCAGCATCACAGCTGTGGATGTTGAGGTCAGCAGCGATCACATAGGTGGAGAAGGTACGGTCAACATGGGAAATGAAATCGAAGGGGAGAGGAGCTGCGGGGCGGATATAGATAGTGGCACAGGTGATGGTGAGCGAGGGAAAAAATAGGCTGAGGAGAAGGTGTTCGGTCGGGTCATTGAGGAGGGGTTGTGGCGAGACAGGGAGATGCTTGAGGTGGCTTGTAGCGACCCCACCTCGGGCTAGGGGAAAGGGATGATCAGTGCAGTGAAGGAGATAGGGGGAGGTGCGGACAACATGGTTGGGTTGGGGGAAGATTTCATTAAGGTTGAGGAGTCAACCTGATGCTGAGAGAGGGTATGCATGAAGAGGTATTTGTTTGCAAGGAGGGAGCGAATATTGAGGTAGAGGAGACGACCCTGTTGACGTGCCAGGAGGTTGGAGGTGGGAAGGATGCGAGAAGGAGAGAGAGGGGCTTAAACGAGGGTGTCAAGGCGGGTGAAGGTAAAGTGGGCCTGGTTGTGGGAGTAGGTGGCGTAGGGGTTTAAGTGGAAAACAGAGCAGGTGGCAAGGGAAATCTGCTGGAGTGTATCTTGCGTAGCTAGTGTTAGTTAATTAAATAATTTGTGCCCCATTAGTTCATAACTGTTCAGTGACTTTGAGAGTCAATGAAATGGAGTATAAATACATCTATTCATCCTAGTGTTGTAGCAATTTATATTTTCTCTGCGTTTAGCTTCGGGTAGCTTCCTATTCGTATAGATTAAGACATAGTATACAGGATGCTCCATTGATGGTGACCAGGCCAAATATCTCACGAAATAATTGTCAAACGAAAACACTGCTCAGAACTAAACTTGTCTAGCTTGAAGGACGAAACCAGGTGGCGCTATGGTTGGCCCACTAGATGGCGATGCCATAGGTGAAACGGATACCAACTGCGTTTTTTCTTTTCTTTAATAGGAACCCTCATTTTTTTTTTTACATATTCGTGTAGTACGTAAAGAAATATGAATGTTTTAGTTGGACCACTTTTTTCGCTTTGTGATATATGGCGCTGTAATAGTCACAAACATATGGTTCATAATTTTAGACGAACAGTTGGTAACAGGTAGGTTTTTTTAAATTAAAATACAGAATGTAGGTACGTTTGAACATCTCCCGCGGTACCACGAAAGAGTACCGCCCTTCTATGAGTGCATAGGCATTTATCGAAGTGTTAGGTGTTCCAGGACCAGCCAGCTGGCCAGCCAGCCTGCCAGACAGCACGAGCAGTAGCAGCTGTCCCTGGGCAGCAGCAGCTGCAGCCCAGCTGTCCCTAGAGCCCAGCTGCCCCTGCTGCAGCCCAGCCACCCGGCAGTCCTTGTGGTCACACTCCTGCCAGCAGCAGTGGAGTGGGGCTTTGCGCCCAGTCAGCGTCTTCGTCCTCATCCGTCCATCTTCGTCCATCTGTCTTCGTCTGTCTGTCTACGTTGGTCTGTCCGTCTTTGTGAGTTCCTTTTCTTCTTTCGTTTTGTTCAGTCCTGTCCTTTCCTTATTCCCTTTAAATCATGACTATGCCCACCACCACTGCTATCATCTTTACTTCGCCGTCCACCACTGCCACCACTATTACGTGGTGTGTCCAATTGCGCCCCCCCCCCCCCCCGTTGCATCCACCACTTATCACCCTCCCCTCTCCTGCGCTCTTTGTCGCCCTGTCCCCGGCTCCTTTTCCCCTTGCCTCCTCCTCTGATCCCTTCCCTCCCCTCCCTCACACTGTTGCCACCAGTCCCGTGACCCCAGCCAGGGTGGTGTCCCGCCATCGCCATCGCCATCACCATCACCATCACCATCGCCTTCTCCGACATCGGACATCGTCGCCCACACCAGCTCCAGCGCCCACACCACGACCTGCCATTTCCCGCCATCTTCTGGTTGCACCTGGCCCCCACGCACATTCTCACCCTTCCGTCATGGTTAAGTTTCCCAGCGGCACCCCCACCTCCTTCACTCCCAAAAAATCCCAGCTTCTTCCTCCTCCCAACCACCGTGATCATTCAGCTTAGTACGATGATCACTGAGGAGGAGGTGTTGGTGGAGCTTAAGGCGCACCTGTACTCAGAAATACATGCGGTATGCCGGATTATTCATCCCAGCCAGTGCCACCCGACTTATGCAGCTGTTCTCCGAACACGCCCCTTCCATAAAACTTCTGCTGAAGTTGGGTGCCCTCCTATACTCTCAGAAGTGCAATGCCCAACCCCCCACCCCACCACTCCAGAACTCACCGTCACCGTCCGCCCTCATCCCTCCTGGCAATTCCTTTCGTCTCCTCCCTCCCCCCCCTCACTGCTGAGGAGATCATCAGGTTCGTCACCATTGTCGTCTAGAACGTCCACCCATTCCAGCGCCCCCACACCCTCCAGCAGATATCCCTCACCACCCGATCCGTCTTCTACCTTTTCACTTATGACACCTATTCACATAATCTAGCCCTCTTCACCTTCTTCCGTCTCGACACCCTTGTCTAAATCCCTGTCATGGTGCTACAGCACTGTATCTTGTACAATAACATCCTCTCCCTTCCCACCAATTAGAACCTCCTCCTGCAAACCCTCACAACCCACCGCGTGGATGCCTTCCTCTTCAATGGAACCTTTTTTCAGCCCCAACATACCATACACACGTCGCCCTACTTCCTCCACCACTCCGATAACCCCTCCCGATATTGCGAGGTGGGGTAACCATAGGCCACCACCACCAGATCCCTGAACGGCTCCAAACCCTCCTTCCCGACCCCACAGAACACCTTATCCTTAGTATCTTCTTTCCCAGCCTTACCATTACCTGTGCCACCATCTATGTCTGCCCTAGTGACCCTATTCCTTTTGACTTCCTTACCCTCATCAACCATACCTTCTCCTCCTACGTGATCGCCGCCGACCTGAATATTCACAGTTGTTCCTCTGCCCGGTTACGGTGGTGGCATAAGTTCTTCTGTTATCACCTGGCTTAGTCCGACAATCACAGGAGGAGGTGTTGGTGGAGTTTAAGATGCAGCCATACTTAGAAATAAGGGCAGTACCCAGGATTTTTCAATCCAGTCGGTTCCCCGGCGCCACCCACCTTATGCGGGTGTTCTCCAAACACGCCGCTTCCATCGACCTTCTCCTGAAGGAGGGTGCCCTCCTATTCCATCGACAGTACAAAGTTGACTCCTCCTGTTTGCCTCCTCAACCCCTCCTGGCAATTCCCTTGGCCCTCCCCCCCCCCCCACAGCCGAGGTTATCATCAGGTTCGTCCACATTGTCCCCCAGAACGTCCACCCATACCAGCACCCCCACACCCTCCTGCAGATATCCCTCACCACCTGATCTGTCTTCCACCTTAAAAATTATACCACCTATTCCCATAACCAAGCCCACTTTACCTTCTCCCGTCTCGACATCCTTGTCTAAATCCCTGACATAGCATGACAGCACCGTATCTTGTTCAGTAACATCCATTTCCTTCCCACCAATAAGAACCTCCTGCTGCACACCCTCACAACCCACCGCGTGGATGCGTTCCTCCTCAATGAAACCTTTCTTCAGCCCACACCCTCCAAGGCAGTCTTATTCCCATTCTCCAGTACACCTGCCCTAAATCCAATACCACTCCAGATGTCATCCTCTCCTCCTCTAACCTCCTTGGCTATAGAATGGTAGATGTCCTCAACCCTATTGGTAGTGACCATCTCCCTGTCCTCCTCACCGTTTTAGACTGTTGTCGCCCTAGTATCGATCCTCGCATCGACCCTCCCCCAAAATGCGTCTACGATTATTCCCGTGTTGACTGGAATGGCTACCAGGACACCCTCTCTACCAAGTTCGATAGCTACCCCCTCACCTACCACCACCCAGATGATGTTACCCATGCTGCCTCCTTTCTCCAGCAGACCTTGTCTGAGGCCGTGGAGGCCCACGTTCCTTCCGTTGCTATCCATCCGCACCGTCCCACTTTACCCCCACAGGCCATCCTCCTTCTCTGTGAATCCCGCCGTCTCTACCGTGCCTTAGTTCATATGCATGACCTGGACTCACTACGACGCCACCAACAACTACGACGACACGTCAGAAACTTGCTCGTGGCTAAGAAACGCTGGGACTGGCGACAGACATGCACCTGTCTTAATGCTACACTTCCTATCAACTCATCAAAGTACCGGTCAGCTTTCCGCCACCTTAACAGATCTAATCCCCCCCCCCCCTACTACCCTCTCCTTCATAATGACCAACCTTCCCTGACAACCTTAGTAAGGCCAACCACTTTGCCTCCTACCTCTCCGATATCTTAACCCTCCCTGATGATCCCCAGTTCGATTACTCCCTCTTTCCGGATGTCCGCGATCGAACTGACACCCACGTCCCTCCTGTCGCCCCTGGCTTCCAGTACTTAGACAACACTGCACACAATGAACTCTATGCCCCCATCACTACTCAGGACATCATCACTACATAGCGCATGAAACACAACACCGCTCCCGGTCATGATAGTGTTACCTGTCACCACCTCCGCAAAGCTCCTGCCTCCTTCCTCTCCACCCTGGCCAGGCTATAGGATGTGGGCTTGTCCACCGGCTACTACCCTGCCCTGTGGAAAACCTCCCATATCCTGATGTTCCTTAAACCCAACAAACCGCCATCTGCTGTCTCATCCTACTGTCTCATCAGCCTTACCTTGGTCTTCAGCAAGTTCCTGGAATCCCTCCTTACCTGATGCATCTACGAGCATCTCCGCCAGCACCGCCTCCTTCCCTCTACCCAGTTTGGCTTTCGACCATCCTTCTCTGCCGATGACCTTCTCCTTCACGTTACTCATCTCCTCTCTGAACAGCTCAACTACCGTCGATCTGCCATCTTCCTCTACCTCGACCTTGAGTGTGCTCACGACAGTATATGGCATTCTGGTCACCTCTTCAAGCTCCAAACATCCGCCCTTCCTATCAACTACATCCGTCTGATCGGGTCCTTTCTTTCCCAACATCCTTCCTACGTCATCATCCATAACACGGATTCCTACTCCTTCTACCCCTCCGCCAGTGTGCCTTAAGGTTCTGTCCTCTCCCCTATTCTCTACCTTCTGTATACGGCAGACATGCGCTGCCTTCACCCCCTGTCCACTTTCTCAAGTATGCCGATGACACCACCTTCCTTACACTCGCCCCCAACCTCCAATGCTCCCAAAACCTTCTCAAATCCCATCTTGACCAGTTCACCACTTGGTGCAACCAGTGGTTCCTCAAGATCAACCCTTCTAAGACCCAGGCGATCGTTGTAGGCAAAACCACCCCTTCCTTCTGTCTCCTCGAGTTCTATATCACCATTTATGGCCGTCCTATCTCCCGCACCCCCACCCTCAAGTACCTTGGCGTCACCCTTAACTGTCGCCTCTCCTAGACCCCCCATCTCCAGATAGTCCAAGCCAAGGCACGGTCCTGACTGTGTCTCCTCAAGCTCCTTTCTGACCGCACATGAGGTCTGGACCCCTCCACCATCCTCCACACCTATAAATCCCTCATCTGCCCTATCCTCTGCTACGCCCACCCTGCCTGGATCTACGCCCCTCCTACCTTTAACAAATCCCTTCAAATCCTAGGATGCCACGCTCCCTGCCTCGCCTATTGCATCGATCTCCTCTCCCCCACACGGATCCTGTATAACCTTATTCCGTTCCCGCACCTCCTCCTTTTCCTCAAACGGATACAGCTAATCTACACCTCCAGTAAACTTGATCCCCCAACCCGCTTGTCTCTCCCATCCTCTCCCACCCCCATCCGCTGCCGCACCTGTTTTCCCACGTCCCACCTGCTCTTCATCTCTCCACTCTCCATACCCTCGCCCGAGGTGGCTTCCACCAGCTCCCCCTACCTGATGATGCCCTCATCACCTCCATCTACCCCTCATACCAACTTTGATCCTCCCCTCCCACACCATATTTTTTTCCTTAGGGCCCCCTCTCTCCCTCCTCCCTTCCTCCTCCCTCCTCCCCCCGTGCATCACCTACCCCCCATACATTCCTTCCTCCCCCTCCCATCTCCTCTGCCACTGGCATCTACACTCTCCCTTCTCCCTCCTCCCCCACCTTTTCCCTTTTTTGGCAGGTCCTTGGACTCACACACGTCAGGTGTACATTCACGCGCCGGAGTCATCAGTGTTCGTGTACAGTGCTGATGGTTTTTTATTTTTTACTATACCTGTGAATGGCTCATGTTATTTACTCATGTGTCTACTGTAATTTTTCCACCATTCTGTCTTGTTTGTCTGTGTCTTCCTTGTTTCTATTTGTACTGTCTGTAGCCGAAGAGCGCCATAATATAGCTGCTGCCAGCCCACCTTCTGTTTAAGGAGTCAAAATTACAATAAAGAAAAAAAATATGTTTATTTCAGTTGTTCCAATGTGATACATGTACCTTTGTCAACTTATCATTTCTGAGAACGCATGCTGTTACAGCATGATTGCCTGTAAATACCACATTAATGCAGTAAATACTCAAAATGATGTCTGTCAACCTCAATGCATTTGGCAAGATGTGTAACGACATTCGTTTCAACAGTGAGTAGTTGGCCTTCCGTAATGTGTGCACATGCATTGACAACGCACTGACGCATGTTGTCAGGCATTGTCGGTGGATCATGATAGTGATAGTGATAGTGTCAGTGTCGTCGTAACTGCCGCCTGCTTCACGTCTGCTGTGCAGCGAGCTACCTTAATTTAAGTATTAACTGTATTTTTCTTACTTGTCACTTCTTCGTCCGTGTGTATTTGCTTTTAGGAAGCTTTAATTTTCGAGTGCTCTTAATAGTGTTCCATAGATTTCGTGTTTGTTTTGAATACAGTCAGAGAGAGTCCCTTTAGTCAGCCATAGTGCCAGTAGTGTCAGTGTCGTCGTAACTGCCGCCTGCTTCACGTCTGCTGTGCAGCGAGCTACCTTAATTTAAGTATTAACTGTATTTTTCTTACTTGTCACTTCTTCGTCCGTGTGTATTTGCTTTTAGGAAGCTTTAATTTTCGAGTGCTCTTAATAGTGTTCCATAGATTTCGTGTTTGTTTTGAATACAGTCAGAGAGAGTCCCTGTAGTCAACCATAGTGCCAGTAGTGCTAGAGTTTGTTTTCAATACAGTCCAGAGACAGGTAGTGCTATTTTCATTGTTTTCTACAAGAAGGGGCTAGCAACTACAGTTTAGTGAATAAGCAGCCGCCTTTAGTGAATTAGCAGTCTAGTTAAAGGTTGATTAACTCCCTTCAGTAAATTGTTTCCTTAGGATGGATAGGATGTGTGACTGCTGTGTACGGACGCAGGAGGAGCTGGCCACTGTTCGCGAACAGCTGAGCGTGTTGATGGCCGCGGTCAGCCGTCTTCAGGCTGCTGCCTCGGAGTGTAGCGGCAGTGGGGAGTCTGGTGCGTCGCAAGGTACACCCCAGGTGTTACATGCTTCACCCACTGTCCCTGCTGTCGAGACATCTTCGCGGGTACCGGGCGCGGTTGGGCCACCCTCTCCCCAAGGGGAGTGGCGGGTTCAGCGGCGTTCGCGGCGCACGAGGCGGAAGGTCAATGTGGAGGCTGGCCGTGTGGCATCGCCCGCTCTGCCTGTGAGGGGACATGTGGCTGCTCCTTCAGCAAGGTCCGAGCAGGCACACGGGGGGAGGGGTTTATTAGTTATTGGGAGCTCCAACGTTAGGCGGGTGATGGAGCCCCTTAGGGAAATAGCGAGAAGGTCGGGGAAGAAGGCCAGTGTTCACTCTGTCTGCTTGCCGGGGGGTCTCATCCGAGATGTGGAGGAGGCCCTACCGGCGGCGATAGAGAGCACTGGGTGCACCCGACTGCAAATTGTTGCTCATGTCGGCACCAATGACTCCTGCCGTCTGGGTTCAGAGGTCATCCTCAGTTCGCACAGGCGGTTGGCGGAATTGGTGAAGGCGGAAAGCCTCGCTCGCCGGGTGGAATCAGAGCTAACTATTTGCAGTATCGTTCCCAGAACCGATCGCGGTCCTCTGGTTTGGAGCCGAGTGGAAGGCTTAAACCAGAGGCTCAGACGATTCTGCGGAGATCTGGGGTGCAAATTTCTCGACCTCCGCTATCGGGTGGAGAAATGTAGGGTCCCCCTGAATAGGTCAGGCGTGCACTACACGCCGGAAGCGGCTACAAGGGTAGCGGAGTACGTGTGGAGTGCACATGGGGGTTTTTTAGGTTAGAGAATCCCCTCCCTAGGCCCGACAAGACGCCTCCTGAGACGCGGCAAGATAGGAGTAGGCAAAATGCAACAGGGAATAACAATATTAATGTGCTAATAGTAAACTGCAGGAGCGTCTATAGAAAGGTCCCAGAACTGCTCTCATTAATAAACGATCACAACGCCCATATAGTACTAGGGACTGAAAGTTGGCTGAAACCAGACGTAAACAGTAACGAAATCCTAAACTCAGATTGGAATGTATACCGCAGAGACAGGCTGAACAGTGAAGGGGGAGGCGTGTTTATAGCGGTAAGAAGTGCAATAGTATCGAAGGAAATTGACGGAGATCCGAAATGTGAAATGATTTGGGTGAAGGTCGCGGTTAAAGCAGGCTCAGACATGGTAATTGGATGTCTCTATAGGCCCCCTGGCTCAGCAGCTGTTGTGGCTGAGCACCTGAAGGATAATTTGGAAAATATTTCGAGTAGATTTCCCCACCATGTTATAGTTCTGGGTGGAGATTTTAATTTGCCGGATATAGACTGGGAGACTCAGACGTTCATAACGGGTGGCAGGGACAAAGAATCCAGTGAAATTTTTTTAAGTGCTTTATCTGAAAACTACCTTGAGCAGTTAAACAGAGAACCGACTCGTGGCGATAACATATTAGACCTTCTGGTGACAAACAGACCCGAACTATTTGAAGAAGTTAACGCAGAACAGGGAATCAGTGATCATAAAGCGGTTACGGCATCGATGATTTCAGCCGTAAACAGGAATATTAAAAAGGGTAGGAAGATTTTTCTGTTTAGAAAAAGTGACAAAAAGCAGATTTCAGAGTACCTGTTGGCTCAACACAAAAGTTTTGTCTCAAGTACTGATAGTGTTGAGGATCAGTGGACAAAGTTCAAAACCATCGTACAATATGCGTTAGATGAGTATGTGCCAAGCAAGATTGTAAGAGATGGAAAAGAGCCACCGTGGTTCAACAACCGAGTTAGAAAACTGCGGCGGAAGCAAAGGGAACTTCACAGCAAACATAAACATAGCCAAAGCCTTGCAGACAAACAAAAATTACGCGAAGTGAAATGTAGTGTGAAGAGAGCTATGCGAGAGGCGTTCAATGAATTCGAAAGTAAAGTTCTATGTACTGACTTGGCAGAAAATCCTAAGAAATTTTGGTCTTATGTCAAAGCGGTAGGTGGATCAAAACAAAATGTCCAGACACTCTGTGACCAAAATGGTACTGAAACAGAGGATGACAGACTAAAGGCCGAGATACTAAATGTCTTTTTCCAAAGTTGTTTCACAGAGGAAGATTGCACTGTAGTTCCTTCTCTAGATTGTCGCACAGATGACAAAATGGTAGATATCGAAATAGACGACAGAGGGATAGAGAAACAATTAAAATCGCTCAAAAGAGGAAAGGCCTCTGGACCTGGTGGGATACCAGTTCAATTTTACACAGAGTACGCGAAGGAACTTGCCCCCCTTCTTGCAGCGGTGTACCGTAGGTCTCTAGAAGAGCGTAGCGTTCCAAAGGATTGGAAAAGGGCACAGGTCATCCCCGTTTTCAAGAAGGGACGTCGAACAGATGTGCAGAACTATAGACCTATATCTCTAACGTCGATCAGTTGTAGAATTTTGGAACACGTATTGTGTTCGAGTATAATGACTTTTCTGGAGACTAGAAATCTACTCTGTAGGAATCAGCATGGGTTTCGAAAAAGACGGTCATGTGAAACCCAGCTCGCGCTATTCGTCCACGAGACTCAGAGGGCCATAGACACGGGTTCACAGGTAGATGCCGTGTTTCTTGACTTCCGCAAGGCGTTCGATACAGTTCCCCACAGTCGTTTATTGAACAAAGTAAGAGCATATGGACTATCAGACCAATTGTGTGATTGGATTGAGGAGTTCCTAGATAGCAGGACGCAGCATGTTATTCTCAATGGAGAGAAGTCTTCCGAAGTAAGAGTGATTTCAGGTGTGCCGCAGGGGAGTGTCATAGGACCGTTGCTGTTCACAATATACATAAATGACCTGGTGGATGACATCGGAAGTTCACTGAGGCTTTTTGCAGATGATGCTGTGGTGTATCGAGAGGTTGTAACAATGGAAAATTGTACTGAAATGCAGGAGGATCTGCAGCGAATTGACGCATGGTGCAGGGAATGGCAACTGAATCTCAATGTAGACAAGTGTAATGTGCTGCGGATACACAGAAAGATAGATCCTTTATCATTTAGCTACAAAATAGCAGGTCAGCAACTGGAAGCAGTTAATACCATAAATTATCTGGGAGTACGCATTAGGAGTGATTTAAAATGGAATGATCATATAATGTTGATCGTCGGTAAAGCAGATGCCAGACTGAGATTCATTGGAAGAATCCTAAGGAAATGCAATCCGAAAACAAAGGAAGTAGGTTACAGTACGCTTGTTCGCCCACTGCTTGAATACTGCTCAGCAGTGTGGGATCCGTACCAGATAGGGTTGATACAAGACATAGAGAAGATCCAACGGAGAGCAGCGCGCTTCGTTACAGGATCATTTAGTAATCGCGAAAGCGTTACGGAGATGATAGATAAACTCCAGTGGAAGACTCTGCAGGAGAGACGCTCAGTAGCTCGGTACGGGCTTTTGTCAAAGTTTCGAGAACATACCTTCACCGAAGAGTCAAGCAGTATATTGCTCCCTCCTACGTATATCTCGCGAAGAGACCATGAGGATAAAATCAGAGAGATTAGAGCCCACACAGAGGCATACCGACAATCCTTCTTTCCACGAACAATACGAGACTGGAATAGAAGGGAGAACCGATAGAGGTACTGAAGGTACCCTCCGCCACACACCGTCAGGTGGCTTGCGGAGTATGGATGTAGATGTAGATGTAGATAGCAAATATTCTGCAACTTTCCCCACAGAAAGAAATCCGGGGACGTCAGATCCAGTGAACTTGTGGGTCATGGTATGATGCTTCGACCACCGATTCACCTGTCATGAAATATGCTATTCAATACCACTTCAACTGCATGCGTGATAAGTGCCGGATATCCATCATGTTAGAAGTATATTGCCATTCAGTCATGCAGTGAAACATCTTGTAGTAACGTCGGTAGAACATTACGTAGGAAATCAGCATACATTGCACCATTTAGATTTGCATCGATAAAACAGGGGCCAATTATTATTCTCCCATAATGCCACAAAATACATTAACCCACCAAGGTCGCTGATGTTCCACTTGTTGCAGCCATTGTGGATTTTCCATTGCCCAGTAGTGCATATTATTCCCGTTTACGTTATCGCTGTTGGTGAATGACGTTTTGCCGCTAAATAGAACGCGTGCAAGGAATCTGTCATCATCCTGTAACTTCTCTTGTACCCAGTAGCAGAACTGTACACAACGTTCAAAGTTGTCGCTGTGCAATTCCCAGTGCATAGAAATATGGTACAGGTGCAATCGATGTTGATGTAGCATTCTCAACACTGACGTTTTTGAGATTCCCAATTCTCGCGCAATTTGTCTGGTACTGATGTGCGGATTAGCTGCGACAGCAGCTAAAACATCTACGTGGGCATCATCATTTGTTGCAGGTCGTGGTTGACATTTCGCATGGGGCTGAACACTTCTTGTTCCCTTAAATAACATAACTATCTGTCGAACAGTCCGGACACCTGCATGATGTCGTCCACGACACGAAGCAGCATACATAGCACACGCCTGTTGGGCATTTTGGTCACAACAGCCATACATCAACACGATATTGACCTTTTCTGCAATTGGTAAACCATCCATTATAACATGGGTAATGTATCATGAAGCAAATACCATCCGCACTTATACATTTGTGACTATTACAGCGCCATCTATCACAAAGCGAAAAAAGTGGTCCAACTAAAACATTCATATTTCTTTACATACTACATGAATATGTAAGACAAAATTGGGGTTCCAATTTCAAAAAAAAAAAACGTAATTGATATCCGTTTGACCTATGGCAGCGCCATCTAGCGGGCCAACCATAGCGCCATCTGGAATCCCCCTTCAAGCTAGACGAGTTTCATTCTTTGCAGTTTTTGCATTTGATGCTTATTTTGTGAGATATTTGGACCGGTCACTATCAATGGGCCAACCTGTATACATAGGTTTACTACTGTCATAATTTTTTGCTCAGGAAACAAAGGTGTACTGTGTGTCTTATATGATGAACATGTAACACCCTAATAGCTTTCTTCTGTAGTAAAGAGATGTCATGCACACAACTGGAGTTTCCCCATAAAATGATACAATAGATTTATTATGCTTTGAAAGAAGAGTCTCCACTTAACAAATGGTGGTGACTGCAACCACAGTACCCAATGTGCAACTGAGCTAGAAGCATCTCTGCACGAAGAGAGAGGTGAAGGAAGTCTGTCCAAGATGTTGGTAGGTGTTTAACTTCCCGGAGCTTGTTCTCATGTAAAGAAGACCAGTGTTCATGCCAGAGGGATGCAATGGTCCTACAGGCAGCTACGTAGAGACAATCTGAGAGGCCTAGGTTCTCGGACTGGAGTCTCGGGAGCAGCTTCGGCATCTTCAGTACCCACACTCCAATTTGACCAGGGACACACATGAACATCACGTCAGCTCCACCATGAGTGAGCGAGTGGAGGCACTCGTGGATTCTTTGTACTAAGCAGTGGTTTGTGTATAGCAAACAGAGGCTCAGGAGGACACTATAGAACAACAAAACATAATATATAATTGTGAAGCCTATGGTATCATAATTATTGGGTGGATTTGTAGAGAGTGGAAAGCTGTGCGTTAAAAATCGAGCATTGGTCTACAGGACTGTATCTTAAATGTTTGTTACCCATAACAAAGTAGCATCCAACACCATGATTGGTCTTAGAACTATCAGTGTAGAGGAAGGTGCTGTCTCCAGCTTACGTGCAAAGTTCGAAAAACTTACAGCGATAGATTGAATCTAGAGTAGTGATCTTTGGAAGCAAACTTAAGTCCAAGATGAATGCGGATCTCTGCACGAAGCCAAGATGGTGATGGAGTGTCACCCATCGAGAACGTGGGAGGTTAAGCTTACGAAGCAGTATGCGAAAGTGAAATTTGGGAGGCAACAAAGAAGTTGCTCATACCTCGTACAGGCGGTGAAGGGAATTATCAAAAATAGATGCTTGTTGGTGGTGGGTTCTGTTTACCAGTGGGTAATATGAACGTCAATACGTGGTAAGTGTGTGACGAGAAAATGATTTATGGTTAACAATCAACTGCATTTCTTCTCATAATACAGGTGTGTTCACAAAGAGGAGACTTCAACTTGAGTAAAACTATTTTTACGTTTTTTGTTATTTCCCAGACATGATTCACTGATGCATCAGTAACATCAGTGGGCTTATATATATATATATACGCCTGTGAATTGAGTCAAACAAAGCTTGGATGGTGTGTACAGGTATAGCTGCCCATGCAGCTTCAACACGGTACCACAGAAAGATATGGAGAACATGCTGGCCACGGCAGCAGTCGAACATTTTCTGTATCCAGAAAGGCCCATACAGGACCTCCAACATACGGTCGTGCATTATCCTGCTGAAATGTAGGGTTTCGAAGGGATCGAATGAAGGGTAGAGCCACGGGTCATAATGCATCTGAAAAGTAACGTCCACTGTTCAAAATGCCGTCAATGCGAACAAGAGGTGACCGAGACGTGTAACCAATGGCACCCCATACCATCACGCCGGGTGATACGCCAGTATGGCGATGACGAATACATGCTTCCAATGTGCGTTCACCGCGATGTCGCCAAACACGGATGCAACCATCATGATGCTGTAAACAGAACCTAGATTCATTCGAAAAAATGACGTTTTGCCATTCTTGCACCCAGGTTCGTCGTCGAGTACACCATCGCAGGCGCTCCTGTGTGTGATGAAGCATCAAGTGTAGCCGCAGCCATGGTCTCCAACACAATAGCCCATGCTGCAGCAAACATCAACGAACTGTTCATGCAGATGGTTATTGTATTGCAAACGTACCCATTTGTTGACTCAGGGATCCAGACGTGGCTGCACGATCTGTTACAACCATGCAGATAAGATGACTGGCAGCTTGGCTGCTGGTGATATGAGGTCGTTGGGATCCAGCATGGCATTCCATATTGCCCTCCTGAACCCACCAATTCCATATTCTGCTAACAGTCACCGTATCCCAACCAATGCGAACAGCAATGTCTTGATATGATAAACCACAATCACGATAGGCTACAATCTGACCTTTATCAAAGTAGGAAATGTGAAGGTACACATTTCTCCTCCTTACGCGAGGCATCTCAACAACGTTCTATCAAGCAACACCGGTCAACTGCAGTTTGTATACGAGAAATGGGTTGGAAACTTTCCTCATGTCAGCACGTTGTAGGTGTTGCCACTGGCGCCAACCTGGTGTGAATGCTCTGAAAATCTAGTCATTTGCATATCACAGCATCTTCTTCCTGTAGGTTAAATTTTGCGTCTGTAGCACGTCATCTTCATGGTTTGAAACTTCTGGGCTGAGAGGCCGTGGTCGATGTATAAAATTTCCACCTAACGTTTCGTCTCCATCTGCAGGAGATATCTTCTGAGGGCTTCCGGCTACTTCCACTGAGGCTCCAGGTACTCTCGCATTTATAGCGCGTATAGAGGCCACCACCATTCATCACATGATGCTGACGGTATGCCTATCTTTGGAAGGTGTCATCATTCTCGATTAAGAGTAATCGATTGTCATTCTGCTAGCGCAATGTCGACATCCATATTTTGTCCAACTTTAAAACTTCCTCTTTTCTATTAAAATTGTTATGGTGTTTGTGAATTTTTATTGCTTCTCTATACATGCGCGCATAATAATGGGATGTTCGTGCTAGAGCGCTGGTCTCATTAAATTTAATTTCGTGATTCCCATCTCAAAAAACGTGCTCAGCTATGGCTGATTTTTTGATGTGTCCTAAGCGACAGTTCCTTTTATGTTCGGCTAAGCGGGTGTTTACACTTCTTTTCGTTGTTCCAATACATACTTATTTGGCCCAAACTCTTTGCCTTTACAAATGTCTGCTTGTGTCTGTGTATGTGCGGATGGATATGTGTGTGTGTGTGTGTGCGAGTGTATACCTGTCATTTTTTCCTCCTAAGGTAAGATATATATATAAACAAAGATGATGTGACTTACCATACGAAAATGCTGGCAGGTCGATAGACACACAAAAAAACCCAATCATACACACAAAATTCTAGCTTTCGCAACCAACAGTTGCTTCATCAAGAAAGAGGGAAGGAGAGGGAAAGACGAAAGGATGTGGGTTTTAAGGGAGAGGGTAAGGAGTCATTCCAATCCCGGGAGCGGAAAGACTTACCTTAGGGGGAAAAAAGGACAGGTATACACTCGCACACACACCCATATCCAACCACACATACACAGACACAAGCAGACATTTGTAAAGGCAAAGAGATTCGGCAGAGATGTCAGTCAAGGCAGAAGTACAGAGGCAAAGATGTTGTTGAAAGACAAGTGAGGTATGAGCGGCGGCAACTTGAAATTAGTGGAGGTTGGGGCCTGGCGGATAACGGGAAGAGAGGATATACTGAAGGGCAAGTTCCCATCTCCGGAGTTCTGACAGGTTGGTGTTAGTGGGAAGTATCCAGATAACCCGGACGGTGTAACACTGTGCCAAGATGTGCTGGCCATGCACCAAGGCATGTTTAGCCACAGGGTGATCCTCATTACCAACAAACACTGTCTGCCTGTGTCCATTCATGCGAGTGGACAGTTTGTTGCTGGTCATTCCCACATAGAAAGCTCTTCACAGTGTAGGCAGGTCAGTTGGTAAATCATGTGGGTGCTTTCACACATGGCTCTGCCTTTAATCATGTACACCTTCCGGGTTACAGGACTGGAGTAGGTGGTGGTGTACACCGGGGGCGGTTACAAGGGTGGGAGACGGAGGGTAGGGAAGGTGGTTTGGGGATTTCATAGGGATGAACTAAGAGGTTACGAAGGTTAGGTGCACGGAGGAAAGACACTCTTGGTGGAGTGGGGAGGATTTCATGAAGGATGAATCTCATTTCAGGGCAGGATTTGAAGATGTCATATCCCTGCTGGAGAGCCACATTCAGAGTCTGATCCAGTCCCGGAAAGTATCCTGTCACAAGTGGGGCACTTTTGTGGTTCTTCTGTAGGAGGTTCTGGGTTTGAGGGGATGAGGAATTGGCTCTGGTTATTTGCTTCTGTACCAGGTCGGGAGGGTAGTTGCGGGATGCGAAAGCTGTTTTCAGGTTGTTGGTGTAATTGTTCAGGGATTCCGGACTGGAGCACCATGGTAAACAATGACACCTCATCGAAGCTCACAAGAATATCACTTGGGCTGACATTAATCTCCCTCAGTAGAATCTGCACCTACAGAATGTGTAACAATACTGTAATTTATTATATTATGTGTAATATAACTTATATGGAATTTTATTAGAAATACACTACTATTCACTTTCCGAGTCATATGACAAACAATCATTACACAACACACTTATCCTAGCATGTTTTTTAAAGACAAACTTGTGACATCCATCACATTGTTGATTCACTGTCTTGTCCTTTGACCTTGGGCAGGAATCACACCATTTTCTTTTCAGATCTGGAACATCAGCTTCCTGGTTATCATGTTGTTTTTCCTTTAAAAGATTCTTGAAGCCTGAAGATATTACTGCAGAACGAATGAGTTGTTTTCTGCACAGGAGCGACAGGATTTGTCGTTCAGTGTGAATTATGACTAGTTCATTTCCTAGTTCTGAGAGGAATTCTTTCCTCGCATTTTTACTTCTCATATCATGTAGTAAGTTGGAATACAGAACGTAAGCATTGAGGCAAGCTAAATCTAATATATCAAAAAAATACAGCTAGTGGTTACCTTCTTGTTCCACGTTTCACTGAATAATGTCAAGTTATCTTATCAATTGTATGAACTCCTGACTTCCATGAGTTGTAGAGCATTATTATTTCAGGTTTTTTGTACTCATGCTCACTTACTTGAAATGTATGGTGCATAGTAGACAACAAAATGAGTAATTTATTTTGTGTAGGAACATATGAAGCTACAACAGTATTCTATTGTGGTCGATAATGGATGCCTCTGTGTTGATGGCAACATTTCTTTTGGCATCTCTTTTTGGTTGGCGCAAAGAGTTCCCACAAGTGTCAATTTTTTAGAAAGAAGTTCTTGTCCCAAATCAAAATTTGTGAAAAAGTTATCAGTGGTAATGTTCCTACCAGATCGCTTCAGGTGATCAACTAAATCATGTACCGTTTCCCTTGATTTATTTCCCTTCCTTCAGCAGATTTCTCCATATACACTTGTGCATTTATGACATAACTGGTCTCACAATCTACAGCAGCCCACAGTTTTATCCCATACTTCCCAGATTTCGAAGGAATGTACACCAAAATTCACCCAAAGGCTTCCCACGTGCCTTATGCAAGCCAGCTGTTATAAGCAGACCAAAGAATGCATGCAGCTCTGTAGAATAAAGTTCAATGCAGTGTTCAAGAGTTGGGCACAGAATTTTACTATCTTTTGCATGATTATTGGTACACATTACTATTGCACTCTGCATGTGATTGGTGATAAAAAGTTTGAAACTCTCTGTCCTTATCTGTAACTGCGGTCTAAGGTGACGTGGAATATGCACAGTTTCACCTAACACATTCCTTGAAACATAGCATGTGCGCATCAAGTTGTACTATGTTATATGTTATCTGTCCACTTCTAGACACAAACGTTACCAGAATATCATCATCATCTTTTTCACAGTCATTCATATCTACTTCATCTCTGACTTGCATATCTGTCTCTATCATAACTCCATCAGCATCACTGTCAGCCTTGTTTCCAAAAATTGATTCATTGTCTCTATCACTCTTCTGCTAAGTCTGCCAAATACTGCTCGAGACTGCAGCCCTTGCAAAAAGTATATCACCATGATGAATAAATTATAACACCACATCTTCCTTCCACCAAAATCAATTATAAACTGTGAATTTGTTGTAAGAATGCACGTGAATGTGTTTTCTATTCATTGTTTACAACAATGTACAAATGAATGTTGGTTGATGAGGTGCACTGTTGCTAAGATTTATTTTCGTAACAAAACTAACATATAATGCTGAAAATCACATATTGTATATCTGGGATATTTTCTGACCCCACTGCAAAAATTTGAAATTGTTGTACTACAAACTGTTATATAATCATAAATATTTTACCCAGTTATAATAAAAAGTCCGTGAACAGTATATCTGGAGGATGAGTAGTCTACACCCACACTGAAACTGTTTATTTGTAGTTAAAAGAGCCTCGGGGTCTGAAAAGACTCCAGACATCATGCAAGGGTTAAGTGAGTGTTCATTGTTGTGCATCTTTTCCGAAGTGTAGCAAACAGAAACCACACTGTTACTATGTGTGACTTTTTTATCTCTTGCTAACAGGAACGACACTGTCGCCGTGTTTTTTAAGTGTCTGTCTACTAATGTACCTGTCTGCTTACTGTGTTTTTCAACTATCATCACCAACTCTTGTATTATAATTTAACTCCCACAAATTTCCACCATTTTTAAAATTTAAAAGTCATCGCCTTGTCGCCTGCTTTTATCATTATAATCTTCTTATTGCATTTTTAAAATTCTGTAGGCTGAAGAGTGGCGTACTGAGCTTCTGCCAACCCACACCCTTGGGGGGCGGGGGGGAGTAAACCAATAAAAGAAAAACAAAACTGCAAACAGTTGATAAACATCATTAAGTAACTACATTGCTAAGCATGCGATTGTTGTATGAGCCTTGAGCGTTCTGTATAATGAAGTAATGTTGCGAATAAAGGAATGTTGAAATTTTTTAGGATTTACCCTAGAGAAACCAGAAGCAGGTGATGTTTGTCAAGAGCTCAGACAAAAAACTAGTCCTAACCAATACAGGTCACGGTGTAAGAAGTATATAGAGAGTCTATACAATGGAGATGAAGCTATCAAGGTACTGTTATTGAAAGTGAAGATGTCGTAGATGAAGATGAGATGGGAGATATGCTATTGGGAGAGGAATTTGACAGAGGACTGAAAGACAGAAGAAACAAGGCCCCGGAGCTAGACTATATTCTGCCAGACCGAAAGCCTCAGGAGAGCCAGCCATGATGAAATTATTCCATCTGGTATGCAAGCATTATGAAAGTGGCGAAATGTCCTCTGACTTCAAGCAGAATGTAATAATTTCTGTTTAAAAAAAAGCAGGCGCAGATAGGTCTGAATATCACTCAACTATCAGTAATTAATAAGTCAGGGTTATAAAATCACAAATTCTTTTTAGTGCAATGCCTGCTCTCACTAAAATTCCTAGATATGTAATGGAACTGATCTAATCTTCATCTCCTCTGCCTACTTTCCTGTATCAATGTCCATTTCTTTCCTTCCTTCCTGCACAAACTTTCGTTCACTTCCACCACCCGCACCCCCGTCACCCCAACCCCTTCTGTCTGATCTAGAGTCTTGTTTATTGCTGTTTCTAACGACCTCATCTCCTACCTTCCACACTTCACAAAAGCTCACCAGCATACCTTGCAGAGCTAGCACACCAGGAAGAAATGATATTGCAGAGACATGGCTTAGCCACAGTCTGGGGGATGTTTCCAGAATGAAATTTTCACCCTGCAGTGGAGTGTGCACTGATATGAAACTTCCTGGAAGATTAAAACTGTGTGTGTCGGACTGAGATACACTGTTGTTGTTGTTGTTGTTGTTGTGGTCTTCAGTCCTGAGACTGGTTTGATGCAACTCTCCATGCTATTCTATCCTGTGCAAGCCTCTTCATCTCCCAGTACCTACTGCAGCCTACATCCTGCTGAATCTGCTTAGTGTATTCATCTCTTGGTCTCCCACTACGATTTTTATCCTCCACGCTGCCCTTCACTACTAAATTGGTGATCCCTTGATGCCTCAGAACATGTCCTACCAACCGATCCCTTCTTCTAGTCAAGTTGTGCCACAAACTCCTCTTCTCCCCAATTCTATTCAATACCTCCTCATTAGTTATGTGATCTACCCATCTAATTTTCAGCATTCTTCTGTAGCACCACATTTCGAAAGCTTCTGTTCTCTTCTTGTCTAAACTATTTATTGTCCATGTTTCACTTCCATACATGGCTACACTCTATACAAATACTTTCAGAAACGACTTCCTGGTACTTAAATCAATACTCGATGATCAACAAATTTGTCTTCTTCAGAAACGCTTTCCTTGCCATGGCCAGTCTACATTTTATATTCTCTCTACTTTGACCATCATCAGTTATTTTGCTCCCCAAATAGCAAAACTCCTTTACTACTTTAAGTGTCTCATTCCCCAATCTAATTCCCTCAGCAGCACCCGAGATAACTCGACAACATTCCATTATCCTCGTTTTTCTTTTGTTGATGTTCATCTTATACCCTCCTTTCAAGACACTGTCCATTGCGTTCAACTGTTCTTCCAAGTCCTTTGCTGTCTCTGACAGAATTACAATGTCATCGGCGAACCTCAAAGATTTTATTTCTTCTCACACTATGTGATCAAAACTATGTGGACACCTGGCTGAAAATGACTTACAAGTTCGTGGTGCCCTCCATCGGTAATGTTGGAATTCAATACGGTGTTGGCCCACCCTTAGCCTTGATGGCAGCTTCCACTCTCGCTGGAATAGGTTGAATCAGGTGCTGGAAGGCTTCTTGGGGAATGGCAGCCCATTCTTCATGGAGTGCTGCACTGAGGAGATGTATCGATGTTGGTTGGTGGGGCCTGGCACAAAGTCGGCATTCCAAAACATCCCAGAGGTTTGCAGGAGAGCTTCTGTATGTGTAAAGTTTGGAAGATAGGAGACGAGGTACTGGCAGAAGTGAAGCTGTGAGGACAGGGCTTGAGTCGTGCTTGGGTAGCTCAATTGGTAGAGCACTTGCCTGCGAAAGGCAAAGGTCCCAAGTTTGAGTCTTGGTTCAGCATACAGTTTTAATCTGCCAGGAAGGTTCATCCCAGAGGTGTTCTGTAGGATTCACGACAGGACTCTGTGCAGGACAGTCCATTACAGGTATGTTATTCTCGTGTTATGACTCTGCCACAGGCCGTGAATTATGAATAGGTGCTCGATTGTTTTGAAAGATGCAATCACCATCCCCGAATTTCTCTACAACAGTGGGAAGCAAGAAGGTGCTTAAAACATAAATGTAGGTCTGTATTGTGATAGTGCCACGCAAAACAACCAGGGGTGCAAGCCCCCTCCATGAAAAACAAGACCACACCACCACCTTCAAATTTTACTGTTGGCGTTACACACGCTGGCAGATGATGTTCACTGTGCATTCTCCATACCCACACCCTGCCATCGGATTTCCACATCATGTACTTTGGTTCGTCACTCCACACAACATTTTTCCACTGTTCAATCGTCCAATGTTTATGTTCCTTACACCAAGTGAGGTGTCGTTCGGCATTTACCAGTTTGATATGTGGCGTATGAGCAGCTGCTCGACCATGAAATACAAGGTTTCTCACTTCCCGCCTAACTGTCATAGTACTTGCAGTGGATCCTGATGCAGTTTGGAATTCCTGAGTGATGGTCTGGATGGGTTCTGCGACCATGTGGGCTGCAGATTCCTCGACTTGCGCCATAGGGTGGTGGGGTTTCGGGTTCCGCTGGATAGGTCAGGAGTCCACTACACGCAACAAGCGGCTACACGGGTAGCAGGGGTTGTGTGGCGTGGGCTGGGCGGTTTTTTAGGTTAGATGGCCTCGGGCAAGTGCAGGAAGGGCAACAGCCTCAACGGGTGCGGGGCAAAGTCAGGACATGCGGGGACCAAGCAGCAATCGGTATGGTAATTGTAAACTGTCGAAGCTGCGTTGGTAAAGTACCGGAACTTCAAGCGCTGATAGAAAGCACCGAAGCTGAAATCGTTATAGGTACAGAAAGCTGGCTGAAGCCAGAGATAAATTCTGCCGAAATTTTTACAAAGGCACATACGGTGTTTAGAAAGGATAGATTGCATGCAACCGGTGGTGGAGTGTTCGTCGCTGTTAGTAGTAGTTTATCCTGTAGTGAAGTAGAAGTGGATAGTTCCTGTGAATTATTATGGGTGGAGGTTACACTCAACAACCGAGCTAGGTTAATAATTGGCTCCTTTTACCGACCCCCCGACTCAGCAGCATTAGTGGCAGAACAACTGAGAGAAAATTTGGAATACATTTCACATAAATTTTCTCAGCATGTTATGGTCTTAGGTGGAGATTTCAATTTACCAGATATAGACTGGGACACTCAGATGTTTAGGACGGGTGGTAGGGACAGAGCATCGAGTGACATTATACTGAGTGCACTATCCGAAAATTACCTCGAGCAATTAAACAGAGAACCGACTCGTGGAGATAACATCTTGGACCTACTGATAACAAACAGACCCGAACTTTTCGACTCTGTAAGTGCAGAACAGGGAATCAGTGATCATAAGGCCGTTGCAGCATCCCTGAATATGGGAGTTAATAGGAATATAAAAAAAGGGAGGAAGGTTTATCTGTTTAGCAAGAGTAATAGAAGGCAGATTTCAGAATACCTAACAGATCAAAACGAAAATTTCTGTTCCGACACTGACAATGTTGAGTGTTTATGGAAAAAGTTCAAGGCAATCGTAAAATGCGTTTTAGACAGGTACGTGCCGAGTAAAACTGTGAGGGACGGGAAAAACCCACCGTGGTACAACAACAAAGTTAGGAAACTACTGCGAAAGCAAAGAGAGCTTCACTCCAAGTTTAAACGCAGCCAAAACCTCTCAGACAAACAGAAGCTAAACGATGTCAAAGTTAGCGTAAGGAGGGCTATGCGTGAAGCGTTCAGTGAATTCGAAAGTAAAATACTAGGTACCGACTTGACAGAAAATCCTAGGAAGTTCTGGTCTTACGTTAAATCAGTAAGTGGCTCTAAACAGCATATCCAGACACTCCGGGATGATGATGGCTTTGAAACATAGGATGACAAGCGTACAGCTGAAATACTAAACACCTTTTTCCAAAGCTGTTTCACAGAGGAAGACCGCACTGCAGTTCCTTCTCTAAATCCTCGCACCAACGAAAAAATGGCTGACATCGAAATAAGTGTCCAAGGAATAGAAAAGCAACTGGAATCACTCAACAGAGGAAAGTCCACTGGACCTGACGGGATACCAATTCGATTCTACACAGAGTACGCGAAAGAACTTGCCCCCCTTCTAACAGCCGTGTACCGCAAGTCTCTAGAGGAACAGAAGGTTCCAAATGATTGGAAAAGAGCACAGGTAGTCCCAGTCTTCAAGAAGGGTCGTCGAGCAGATGCGCAAAACTATAGACCTATATCTCTGACGTCGATCTGTTGTAGAATTTTAGAACATGTCTTTTGCTCGAGTATCATGTCGTTTTTGGAAACTCAGAATCTACTATGTAGGAATCAACATGGATTCCGTAAACAGCGATCGTGTGAAACCCAACTCGCTTTATTTGTTCATGAGACCCAGAAAATATTAGATGCTATTTTTCTTGACTTCCGGAAGGCGTTCGATACAGTTCCGCACTGTCGCCTGATAAACAAAGTAAGAGCCTACGGAATATCAGACCAGCTGTGTGGCTGGATTGAAGAGTTTTTAGCAAACAGAACACAGCATGTTGTTATCAACGGAGAGACGTCTACAGACGTTAAAGTAACCTCTGGCGTGCCACAGGGGAGTGTTATGGGACCATTGCTTTTCACAATATATATAAATGACCTAGTAGATAGTGTCGGAAGTTCCATGCGGCTTTTCGCGGATGATGCTGTAGTATACAGAGAAGTTGCAGCATTAGAAAATTGTAGCGAAATGCAGGAAGATCTGCAGCGGATAGGCACTTGGTGCAGGGAGTGGCAACTGACCCTTAATATAGACAAATGTAATGTATTGCGAATACATAGAAAGAAGGATCCTTTATTGTATGATTATATGATAGCGGAACAAACACTGGTAGCAGTTACTTCTGTAAAATATCTGGGAGTATGCGTGCGGAACGATTTGAAGTGGAATGATCATATAAAATTAATTGTTGGTAAGGCGGGTACCAGGTTGAGATTCATTGGGAGAGTCCTTAGAAAATGTAGTCCATCAACAAAGGAGGTGGCTTACAAAACACTCGTTCGACCTATACTTGAGTATTGCTCATCAGTGTGGGATCCGTACCAGATCGAGTTGACGGAGGAGATAGAGAAGATCCAAAGAAGAGCGGCGCGTTTCGTCACAGGGTTATTTGGTAACCGTGATAGCGTTACGGAGATGTTTAACAAACTCAAGTGGCAGACTCTGCAAGAGAGGCGCTCTGCATCGCGGTGTAGCTTGCTCGCCAGGTTTCGAGAGGGTGCGTTTCTGGATGAGGTATCGAATATATTGCTTCCCCCTACTTATACCTCCCGAGGAGATCACGAATGTAAAATTAGAGAGATTAGAGCGCGCACAGAGGCTTTCAGACAGTCGTTCTTCCCGCGAACCATACGCGACTGGAACAGGAAAGGGAGATAATAACAATGGCACGTAAAGTGCCCTCCGCCACACACCGTTGGGTGGCTTGCGGAGTATAAATGTAGATAGATGTCTGCCTATAACACACTACAGCCCTCTTCAACTGTTGGTGGTCTCTGCCAGTCAACAGACGAAGTCAGCCATTACGGTTTTATGCTGTATGTGTCCCTTCACCATTCCCACTTCACTATCACATCAGAAACAGTGGATCTAGGGATGTTTAGGGTGGTCCTACTCATCCCACATCCCGAGAAGAAATGTTCAGAGGTTGCTCGTTCAAAACGCCAGCATACGTCCAGTTTGTCGGTCGGTGCGTGTGAAGCAATTGTCGAGTTGACTGATTTCTAGGAATAATGCTTCACAAAGCAAAAGGCCACTATACACATACCAATTCATAAGCCAATCGACAGACCGAATGACTAATTTCGTGGTGGCATGCACATGCCCTCACCAACTGCACTCAGTGATTACAATACTGCCCTGTTGTTGTGACTTGTTTATCTTAAACTCTGTGTTTATATTCTACGAGTTCCCACTACGTTTTATGCAGGAACAAAAACGCTGTTTTAGAGCTAACAAGGCTAAAAAACCTTAGAGAAAGAAGCGCCTAATGCAAGAACAAAAGGAATTCACCCCTGTTCTGCTACTAAAGCAAATGAGATACAATGATTTTCATAATTATCTAAGAATTCAGAGCTGATGAACATCTTCAAAACATTGCATTTATTGATGGTAGAATTAAGGAAAGGAAGATGTATAATGAAGGGAAGCTACATATAAGAGGTGAGACTGTCATTTACTGACATTGTGTTTTCCCCAAGTTGGATAAGTTGGATAGTTGGCATACTACTGAATCATCATACAAAGTGCAGAAAGATATTAAAGCACACAAAAGTACATATTTAACTTTTTTGGGTGAGGAGGGAGGTGCAAAGCATACCTAGCAGAAGTTGCTCTTGCCATCAAATTACCACAAATTATATTGAGGAAGTTATTTTTTGGTAATTTTGAAATATATATTTTCAGATGAAATACATCTCTTCATTAATTTGAATTTTATATTATGGTGGGTTAGAAAATTCACCTGCTTTAAGGAATAATTATTAATTATGTTATTTGTTAGATACTGAAAATAATTAAACCATTCATACCTTCCTGGAGTAGAGGCTAGTTGGCAAAAGAAAATTTACAGTTAAACAAAAAGAACGTAACTCTCATTGGAAGTGTACAATAAACTAACCTTGTCCTGCTTATATAGCTTCAGATGAACAAAAGTGCAGTGGTTGTAGGTTTGTCTCTCTTGGGAAACTACTCCAGCAAAGCACATCTTAAGGCATGTGCCCACTAGCATGTTACTGAGATGTTTACACTAGAAGAGAAATTTATGCAAGTTTACTAGTACTTCTGCAAGCTAATTTCAAGCACTTGTAGAAATGTTTCCATGAGAATGTCCTCTTGTGGCTTCTAAACAAGAAAATTAATTTTGAGGGCACGAATGCCTGACAGAAAAAATTTATTCGTAATACAAAAAAATAAAAATAGAATACATACAAGCAGACACTTTCAGTGGAAAGGCCCAGTCGTCCCCCTCCCCCCCCCCCCACCCCCTGTTCCACAATATTTGTTTCCAGTTAGCGTGTACCAGCAGCCTGCATATGCTGAAACACCTCTTGTACATCAGGCAGAAAGTTCAGGTTTTCTTCATACATTTGCAGATTTATGTTACTAATATGCTAGCAGTAACAGCATTCCTTGATATCACTAATGAGAGCCAGTTGCTCAACATTTCAAGAAACCATGGTGTTATTCACAGCTTTTGTCGTCAGTAGCTATAAACTTCAGCCCAAAAGTAGTGTTACGGCTCGGAAATGTATGAGCTGCTGACACATCCTTCTTATTAAATTCACATTGTCTTATTGTATATGCAGCATGCTTAGGAGCTAGCTTTAAGTCACTGTCTTTCTCAAAATTGTAAAGATAATTCATATGATGACAGTTCACAATTGCTGTGAGAAGAGAATGTTTTTCATTAATTTTTTTTTCTGGTATTGTTATGGTAACATCTGACAACAGAGATGCTTTGATATCTTTAAGCAGGTGTGGAATGTCTGCAATAAAATAAGTATTGCTGGTGGCTGTTTGGGGTTAAAAATATATTTCTGCATTACTGAATTTTGACTGGTCAAGACTCTAAATGATTTCCACTTATGTCTGAAACAATGCAGCGTATGCCTAATCCAACATTTTCATGCACATATTTATATTAAATATTGTATCATATAAAACTTGTCCACTGGAAACTCACCAGGTAAAATTATACACAATGGCCTGCTCCCAGTGTGTAATTACACCCCCTAGCATGAAACACAGGCATATGTTACAATGCCTGAAAGACATGGAAGTGTCACATTTCCAAAGAAATTGGGATTATAGCCATCTCGTGAAACACAGAATAGTTGATTTTGCTTTTGTTGTTGGTAAGAGCAAACATTTGGTGTAAAATACAAGAATAGAATTGAGATTCTGGTGCTGCCTACTTAGTGTTTGTTGAGTCAGTGAAAAACTGCGATTAACTAACAGTTGCAGCCTTTGTAACCACATACAAATTTCATCTGTGACAGAGCTATGACTGGTTTGCACATTATGTTTAGAGTGTGAGTTCTGCAGTTTCAAAACAACTTACTTTCCTTCTCAAAACTGATATTTATTTTGGTTCCTTCTTAGAAAAATCTTCTAGTCCCATCAGCTGCATTTTATGTTTGTTGTCACTATTTATCAAAAACTGAAAAATTTCTTTGGAAGAAGATGGCTGTGGAGGATCCTGCACTTCCCAGTAGAGTACATGGCACAGACAGCATCTTGCACTTCCACAATAGATTTGGTGCAATATAAAGATGCAACAAATTAAGCTCGGAATAGCAAATATGGATGTCTCAAGAATGAGGCTAGTAGAAAGGACAAAACGGCTAAGCAGGAATGGCTGAGGACAAATGCAAGGCAGTAGAAGTATGCATTACTAAACAGGGAAGCAGCTGTATGAATATCAAGGTTCTAAGGCGGGATGCAAAGAATGGAAAACTGAAAAGTTGGAAGGAGGTGCTCCACAAGGGATATGAACTTGAAGACAAAATTACAGAAAAGAAAGAGAAAGTAGATTAAGACAAGATGGGAGATATGATCGTGAAAGAAGAATTTGACATGTCACTGAAAGATCTAAGTTCGAACAAAGCCTCTGGGGTAGACAACACTCAATCAGAATTATTGAGATGCTTGGGATAACCAGCGATAACATGATTATTACACGTGATGTGCAAGATATATGAAATGAGCATAATACTGTCAGACTTCAAGAAGAATGTAATAATTCCAGTCTCAAGAAAGCAGGTGCTGACAGGTCATAAATATGTAGTCCAGTCACATTAATGTGACCACCACTTATGATCGGTGTCAATGTGCAATGATCACTTATAGGTGGCAGGTTGTATCACTAGCAGTGGAGGGTCCTATAAAGCATGTGGAGGATGCAGAAAACAGTGTAGTAATTGTTGTAATGTGGAAATTGAGTGAATTATCTGGCATCCAAAATGGTACAATCATCGGCTTTCAGACAAAGCATGAAAGCACTTCCAAAATGGCTAACTGTGTTTGCACAGTGAAAGCTACCATGTGTAGTAAAATGGTGCTATTTATAATCAGCACTGAGCCATGTGTGATGCAACACACACCATAGATGACAGGGTGAGCAATAGCTGCACAGATGTGTATGGGTGAATAGATATGCAGCTGTTGAGCTGCTCATTACTCAGATGAATCATGGGGCTACCAATGGTGTCTCCTAAACGACCGTTCATCAAACGTGCTGCATGTGGACGTCCGCATCAGGTGCCTGCTTTATACACCTGTGCTGAATGCTATCCATCATCGCCAAAGGCTGGAATTTGCACATCGTTACTGCAACTGGTTGTCCAGTGCATGGCAACATGTGACCTTTAGAGATGAATCACATTTTATGCTCCATCAGACAGGTTGCTGTTGGCATGTACAGTGTGAAACATGCACACAAATACCCTGCAACAATCACTGGAAGGGCCCAGTCCAGAGGAGGGAGCATTATGGTCTGGGAAATGTTATTTTGGCATTCCCTGGGTGATCTCGCCATTCCTGAATCACAGTGAATCATAAAAAGTATGCTTCTATCTTTGGGGATCTTTTCCAACCACGGATGCAGTTTGTTTTTTCTCAGTACGGCGGCAGTTACTGGCAGGACAACGCAACGTGTCATACAGCTTGCAGAGTACATGAATGCATAGTTTGAAGAGCAACAGGATGAGTTAACCATACTCCCCCAGCCACAAAACTCCCCAGATTTAAAGCCAATCGAGAATCTCTTGGACTCCACTGATTGGGCTGCTCCTGCCACAGATTCCCAACTGAGAAACGTAGTGCAACTGGGCATTGAAATGTAGTTGGCATGTCTCCACATCCCTGTTAGAGCCTTCCCGAACCTCACCAACACTCTTCCTGCATATCTTGCAGCAGTCTGGGCTACAAAAGCTGATTATTCAGCTTCAGAGGTGAGGTCACATTAATGTGACTAGACAGTGTATTACTGTAGTGTCAGTTTAGTAAGTCATGATTGCAAACTACTGACAGTAATTATTTACAAAACAATGGGAAAGCTGGTAGGAGCTAATGTCAGGGAAGATCATTTTGGATATACTATGTTTATAGCTCTTGCATATTTAGAGAAAGCCTTTGGCAATGTTGACTGAAATACACTGTTTGAGATTCTGAAGGTGTCAGGGATTAAATACAGAGAGCAAATAGTTATTTACAACTTGTACAGGAACCAGACAGTAGTCATAAAAGTTTGACATGGGAGGGAACCAGTGCTTGTGAAGAAGTGAGACAGGCTTGTGGCCTAACCACAACATCATTCAGTCTGTACAGTGTTGTGTCTAGTAAAGGAAATAAAAGGAAAATTTGGAGAAAGAAATAAATATCAGCAAAATGAAATGAAAACTTTGAGGATTGTTGACGACAATGTAATTGTGTCAGAGACAGCTAAGAACTTGAAAGAGCAGTTGAATGGTGTAAACAATGTCGTGAAAGAAGGATGTAACATGGAAATCAAAAAAGGCAACACAAGGGTCATGGAATATAACAAAATCAAATCATGAGATTCTGACGGTGTTAGAGCCACCTGTGAAAGCAGCCATGTCAATTACCAGCTCTGTTGCAATCACTACACAGTTATTTTATATTTTGTATGACTACCAACTAGCTGTCCACCAATATGAGTAGACACTGCCAAACTATGGCCTAGAGCAAAGTACACCAACATGTGGCACAACATGGAAGTGAACATAACTTGCTCTATTTCAGTGGTTTCTTCACTGCATGAGCCAGGTGGACCCTCCCCTCCACCACCAGCTTTCCTGAATGGGACCGGTCGTAGTTATTCTTACCACACTGTTTCCTCTCGTGACTTATCCCAGATTCAACCTACAATAACGTACTGCCCCCACACCCTCCACCCAACCATTTCCACTGCCTCTGTGCTATCATCTCCCCTCCATTCTCACCTCCCACCCACTTTGTTCGCTGCCCTCTGCCAAATCACTTGCCCATCTTACCCATTCCCCACTCCTTTTTTGCTCCATTTTCCCTATCAGCCTACCCCATGACCTCCTGATGCTGTGGCTGTTGTCATTCTATTCCCTTCACAGTCTACCAGACAGCATTCCTCTCTCCCTCCACCTAGACATTATTACCCCTCCCCTTTTCCTTCTCCCTGCTGATTAATCCTTCCACTTGACACGACTGTTGCATTCTGCTCCGTGATGAAAGAGGTGTCAGTCATGTGTGGGTGTGGGAAGAGCATTTACTGGTGAGTAAGGAAATGTGTATTTCTCTTTCTTTTTCTGATGAAGGCTGTGGCCGAAAGCCAATACTGAATTGTCTTTTAACTGTGCCTGTTGCAACTTAATGTGTCATCTTTATGGTAAGTATATATCTATCTTTTGCTTGCAAATGTGTTAGGAACTTTTTTCTGATGGTATTTGTCTAGAGTTTAGGCTTGTACGAAGTAAAATATGGACAGTTAGCAGTTCATGCACAGAGAGAACAGAAGCTTTTGAAATGTGATGCTACACAAGAATGCTGGAGATTAGTGCATAGATTGCTTAACTATTGATGATGGGGTACTAAATCGAATTGGAGAGAAAAGACATTCATTCACAAATCGGGTGAAGGAAGTGATCAGCTGATATAAGACATACTAAGGAATCATCAGTCTGGTTATTGGAGGGTAGCACGGGGGTAAACATTGCAGAGAGAGACCAAGGCATATAAATAACTCTTTGGCACCACAGCTGTATTGACAATCTAGGAACCAAACTCTGGCATGAAGGTAACACACACATAGTTGCCCAGGTTAGTAATACTGCCACCTTATCGCATGACCATCATCAGTTCATCCACCTAATCCCCACTTGAAATTCTGGAGATGTAATCTTGGATTTTTATTTACACGTTCAAGAGAATCTGATAGCAAGTGGATGCTCTGTAGAGTACAATGAAAACACCAGCAACCGGGGTCTATTTGCATCAGGATTGTACTCCCGTGACAAGAGCTTGCCCACTACCATAAACTGTTTACTATATGCTACTTTCCTTTCTACAGTCCTGGAGTTTTACAAGAAGACATATCACATCTATAATCTGTCCTGTTTGATGTGTATCATAAATGTTGTTGCTTGCCTTTCTCTTGACATTAATACCTGCCTGAAGTCCCAGTGATTAATCGCTTACAGAGAAGCGTTTTACATTTCTTTGTTCAGTATACATTTGCTAGGTTACACACTGAAACAATCAATCTCTCTCTCTCTCTCTCTCTCTCTCTCTCTCTCTCTCTCATACTACACACACACACACACACACACACACACACACACACACACACACACACACACAAATGTCTGCTTGTGTCTATGTATGTGTGGATGGATATGTGTGTGTGTGCGCGATTGTATACCTGTCCTATTTTCCCCTTAAGGTAACAAAGGGTAAGGAATGTCTCCTTACCTTTTGTTTTTAGATATATTTTTCCCACGTGGAATGTTTCCCTATACTATATTCATATAGGTACGAAAGCGCTGGCAGGTCGATAGACACACAAACTAATACAAACATACACACAAAATTCTAGCTTTTGCAACCCATGGTTGCTTCGTCAGGAAAGGGGAAGGGGAGGGAAAGACGAAAGGATGTGGGTTTTAAGTGAGAGGGTAAGGAGTCATTCCAATCCTGGGAACGGAAAGACTTACCTTAGGGGGAAAAAAGGACGGGTATACACTCACACACACACACATATCCATCTTCACATATACAGACACAAGCAGACATATTCAAAGACAAATATCCATCCAGTGTGGATGGATATGTGTGAGTGTGTGCGCACAAGTGTATACACGTCCTTTTTTCCCCCTAAGGTAAGTCTTTCCACTCCCGGGATTGGAATGACTCCTTACCCTCTCCCTTAAAACCCAAATCCTTTCGTCTTTCCCTCTCCTTCCCTCTTTCCTGACGAGGCAACCTTTGGTTGCGAAAGCTAGAATTTTGTGTGTCTATCAACGTGCCAGCTCTTTCGTTTGGTAAGTCACATCATCGACCGAGCGAGGTGGCACAGTGGTTAGACACTGGACTCGCATTCGGGAGGACGACGGTTCAATCCCGCGTCCGGCCATCCTGATTTAGGTTTTCTGTGATTTCCCTAAATCGCCCCAGGCAAATGCCGGGATGGTTCCTTTCAAAGGGCACGGCCGACTTCCTTCCCCGTCCTTCCCTAATCATATGAGACCGATGACCTCGCTGTCTGGTCTCCTTTCCCGAAACAAGCAAGCAAGTCACATCATCTTTGTTTGGGCCCAAACTCTTTGCCTTTTAATATGTCTGCTTGTGTCTGTATATGTGTGGATGGATATGTGTGTGTGTGTGTGTGTGTGTGTGTGTGTGTGTGTGTGTGTGTGTGTGTGCGTGCGCGAGTGTATACCCGTCCTTTTTCCCCTTAAGGTAAGTCTTTCCACTCCCGGGATTGGAATGACTCCTTACACTCTCCCTTAAAACCCACATCCTTTCGTCTTTCCCTCTCCTTCCCTCTTTCCTGACGAAGCAGCCATTGGTTGCGAAAGCTAGATTTTTGTGTGTATGTTTGTGTGTCTATCGATCTGCCAGCGTTTTTGTTTGGTAAGTCTCATCATCTTTGTTTTTTGATATATATATATATATATATATATATATATATATATATATATATATATATATATACACTCCTGGAAATTGAAATAAGAACACCGTGAATTCATTGTCCCAGGAAGGGGAAACTTTATTGACACATTCCTGGGGTCGGATACATCACATGATCACACTGACAGAACCACAGGCACATAGACACAGGCAACAGAGCATGCACAATGTCGGCACTAGTACACTGTATATCCACCTTTCGCAGCAATGCAGGCTGCTATTCTCCCATGGAGACGATTGTAGAGATGCTGGATGTAGTCCTGTGGAACGGCTTGCAATGCCATTTCCACCTGGCGCCTCAGTTGGACCAGCGTTCGTGCTGGACGTGCAGACCGCGTGAGACGACGCTTCATCCAGTCCCAAACATGCTCAATGGGGGACAGATCCGGAGATCTTGCTGGCCAGGGTAGTTGACTTACACCTTCTTGAGCACGTTGGGTGGCACGGGATACATGCGGACGTGCATTGTCCTGTTGGAACAGCAAGTTCCCTTGCCGGTCTAGGAATGGTAGAACGATGGGTTCGATGACGGTTTGGATGTACCGTGCACTATTCAGTGTCCCCTTGACGATCACCAGTGGTGTACGGCCAGTGTAGGAGATCGCTCCCCACACCATGATGCCGGGTGTTGGCCCTGTGTGCCTCGGTCGTATGCAGTCCTGATTGTGGCGCTCACCTGCACGGCGCCAAACACGCATACGACCATCATTGGCACCAAGGCAGAAGCGACTCTCATCGCTGAAGACGACACGTCTCCATTCGTCCCTCCATTCACGCCTGTCGCAACACCACTGGAGGCAGGCTGCACGATGTTGGGGCGTGAGCGGAAGACGGCCTAACGGTGTGCGGGACCGTAGCCCAGCTTCATGGAGATGGTTGCGAATGGTCATCGCCGATACCCCAGGAGCAACAGTGTCCCTAATTTGCTGGGAAGTGGCGGTGCGGTCCCCTACGGCACTGCGTAGGATCCTACGGTCTTGGCGTGCATCCGTGCGTCGCTGCGGTCCTGTCCCAGGTTGACGGGCACGTGCACCTTCCGCCGACCACTGGCGACAACATCGATGTACTGTGGAGACCTCACGCCCCACGTGTTGAGCAATTCGGCGGTACGTCCACCCGGCCTCCCGCATGCCCACTATACGCCCTCGCTCAAAGTCCGTCAACTGCACATACGGTTCACGTCCACGCTGTCGCGGCATGCTACCAGTGTGAAAGACTGCGATGGAGCTCCGTATGCCACGGCAAACTGGCTGACACTGACGGCGGCGGTGCACAAATGCTGCGCAGCTAGCGCCATTCGACGGCCAACACCACGGTTCCTGGTGTGTCCGCTGTGCCGTGTGTGTGATCATTGCTTGTACAGCCCTCTCGCAGTGTCTGTAGCAAGTATGGTGGGTCTGACACACCGGTGTCACTGTGTTCTTTTTTCCATTTCCAGGAGCGTGTGTGTATATATATATATATATATATATATATATATATATATATATATATATATATCATTGTTGCTATAGGGATTTACGTGCAGTTGCAATTATACAAGTGTGTTCTTCCCCGTTACAATGTTCATCCAAAAACAGGTTTACCATATTTTTTGGGCATATTTCTGAAATTACTAAAAAGTCTTAATACTTTATTGAAACATTGAGCTTTATTTATTCCGTTGTATTTTTCACAAGTTTAAGAAAATCTGTTATGTTTGGTGAAGCAGTATCATCAATAGAATTCCTATGTTTAGCTGTTTTTGCATAGTCTTTAATATCACAGGGTGTCTACGTGGACAAGGAAAAAAAATTCCCGGATTTTTCCCGGATTTCCCGGTTAAAAACACACTTTCTCCCGGATGACAGTATATTTTCCCCTATCACTCCCTTGAATGGTTATGGTTTTGTACACGGGCGTACAATTTCCCGGCACTTTAGAAAACGAAACTCAGAGAAGAAGACACGTTTTGGAAATATCTTTGATGTGCAGCAACATGTACGCTGCGCATTTTCATATTACGAAAACATACATTAGAAAATCCACCAAACACCGCATGTTACTTTCCGAACCATTGAAACCGAGATTTCGAAGCGCTTTTGTACGCCGTTCGTAACTCATGTCACGTGATCTTGCCAGCCGATGACAGAGGATATTCAGAGCATAGGACACGTGATGTAGTCAGCCAATAGCAACATCAGTGTTAAGTAGCGCGCCAAACAGGGAAAGTTAATAGTTTAAATTAATATACATAGTGTTGTTACAAGAAAAGCAAAGCTTTCACATAAAATATTGGTCTCAAGCCGCAAGAGAAGCTAAGCTTTCGCATATACTGTTGATCTTTTTTGCGCGTGTTACACTTTAAGAGATATCATACAAATGTGCCTGTAAAATTTTTAATAATGACATAAATGTCTGATCTTCAGGGTTCGAGGGTTCGAAATGCTTCTAAATGGCTCGTCATCAGACGCCTGATTTTTAAATGAGAGTCAAACGCTTTGTGATTTAATAAATTCACGGTCCATTCTTGTACGTAATTCAACTTGCGTAAAAGGATATTTACTTTGAAAGTAACGCTTTTCAAACCACCAATCGTATTATTTTCCCGCGACCTGTTACAAATAGGTTCGTTTCAGCAGTTGCCAGAGAGCTCAGGTAACAGGCGACACTGCGCTTGGGTAGATATCATGACTTAGGAAGCCCGTATGTACGTACGTGTAAAAGATTATCAATGAAAGATGATACTGCAAAAGCATCGGAATTTCGTGAACCATATTAAAATGTTCACATTTAAAGTGCATACTTAAAGACACACTCGTATGTCCAGATTCCCAATGAAGTACCGTAGACCCCGACCTGATATTAAGCTTTTAAGTGTGGTTTTCAGGATGTAAATTTTCTTGGAGCACCAGTACTGTATTATATCATGTTTGGTTCTTTATTATGGCATAATGCCATACGTGCTAGAAAATGAAAACGTGCACTTGAAATGCAGCGACCAGTTGAAACTACCCAGTACTGTGGAATTAAACATTTCGTTTCAGATATACTGACTGCCTCTGCGGAAAAGATTAGCAAAAGTCAAATTTCTTTCGCAAACAGACAAAAATAACTTCATTGTTCCGTAAGGCGATTAACGCTTGACTGTCAGAAAGGTGGAAATCAAATAAAATCTGAAACTAATGACATATTTCAGCCTTTAGTAATTATGTGAATGTGTTTTAATTCACTTGATAGCTCCCGGCCACGTATATCCGTTTTGTTTTCATTTGACGTGAGAGTAAACGAAGGGGAAACAGCAAAATCACTGAACGTAAACACGGGTCACGTGGAGACCCACCACTATAGCTCAGATTGTTCTGCGCATCAGCCCCGGATCTACGACATTTGCGAACCGGGTCAATACTAAAAAAAAATCGAATTTTCAAAATATGTTCATCTTGTAGCGCACATCTTTCTGAAAAGTCTGAAACCTAAAACGTATGTATTCGAGGAAATGTAAGACATATTATTTGGTCTTAAGTATGCCCAAGTGCAGTTCCATGCCTCTTTTTCTACTGCACGTCCAAACTATATTCAGGAGAGTGGAAATTGAAATGTCCTGTGGTGCCACTCCTGCTCCCAGTCGGCCGGTTTCTCTTTAAAAAAAATCTCGCAATTAATAGCGGATGGGATTATTTGTAATCGAGAGAACAAGAACTCTTCGGAAAATCTGAACTCTTCATTGCCCATTAGTTAATAACTTGCTGTTTTGTGTGTCATAAAATTAAATATAGGATATATAAAACCAGTACTGATAAGATATAAGAGAAATTACACATTTCTTCAAACCTTAGCTTCTAGCATTTTTTTCTCTCTAATCTTGCTACAGCTCTACATGGCATGTTTTCCTTTCTGTGAAAGAATCTTTTACCTCATCAAAGTTTGTCAAACTTTTTGCTACATGGAAAATCGAAATGTAGTTATCTAATACTGAAAAAGCTGTTAATACAAATAATACCCAAGACTGGTGAGGTTTCTCGATCTGATTACGTCTATTTTGTCACTGTCTGCTAGATAAAACAAAATAGGCCTTTCTAATACGGCAGTAATTTTATAACACACCAAATAAACGAGACTGTTTTGGCACAAATGGTCATTTTTATAACACGACAGAATATAATCCAATAAGTATCAATATCAAATGCCTATTAGGCCTACTACAAGCAAAAAGCTTTATGTTAGTAAATAGTTTCACGTTTCATTCATATGCACCAGCTTCTCTAGCATGGCATCGAAAACTAGTATTACGAAATTTTTATACAAATTTGGAATCGTCTTATTCTTCCATAATTTGTGTGATGTCCTCGTTTCTTCTCCGTCCTCATTCTAACAAACAATCCTGTCATCACCAATTCTTTAGCTATTGCTGCCACTGTCAAAATTTGTTCGCCGATTAACTTCACTAACCCTGCCAGAATCACTGGTTTAGTTCTCCCGCAATTATTCTCCGGTTAGGCGTTGTTACGTGTTCGTACAACACGTTTTCCGCGTTACTTCCATAATAGAACTTAAGCGGCTGGTAGCCGGGGACTGTACTACTGGTCCTTACTAGTGTAGCGATCTGGCCAAACATTTTCTGTCAAAACTTCATTTTCTTGGACACACCGAGAAGATAATACATAATCTTTCTCACCTGTTATTCCTGTTAGTCGTTTATTTCCATTCTGATAGTATGAATCTATGGATTTCGCTAGTAATTATAACAACGCTGAGCCGGCCGCGGTGGTCTAGCGGTTCTAGGCGCGCAGTCCGGAACCGCACGACTGCTACGGTCGCAGGTTCGAATCCTGCCTCGGGCATGGATGTGTGTGATGTCCTTAGGTTAGTTAGGTTTAAGTAGTTCTAAGCTCTAGGGGACTGATGACCACGGATGTTAAGTCCCATAGTGCTCAGAGCCATTTGAACCATTTTATAACAACGCTGATCATTCCCACACTCAATCAGCCACATAATCAGACAGCGAATGCCATTCATCCATTCGGCTTTACTCCACTCAGCTCGTATAGCCCCGTCCCCTTTTGTCTGTAGAAAGTTTATTTCTAGATGCGACGAGGATTCTCCTGACACACACATCACGTACACTATGCATGCATTCAAAAGTCAGCTTATGATTCATTCAGAAATCAACTTAAAATGTGAGAAGCGTTTCAAAATCATATGACTAATTGATAGGCAAATGTGCGCTGGATGCTAGGTGCTTTGTGAAACAAGTTTTTTCCCCCTCAAGAATATGAATTAGGCGCCCCCTTTCCCCAGAAGTATCTAGCTGATTGCTGCGACTGCTTGCACAGCCAACAGCCACATTTCTGTTTACAGAAGCTGGAGAATCTACTACTCAAACGTGACACTACTGCGCATGCGCATGAGCCCGCGCGTTAACTGCTAAAACAAATCGAATGTAAACAGTTGCGACTTCACACTCATTGGAGGCAATTTGTTGTTATGAAGCACTGCATAGTCTTCCTAAAGCCTTTGACACATTTTCAATCGGCAGACGCTTGCATGAGCACTTGTGTCGTCGTTTTATATGGCGCATTTCCTTTGCAATTTAAGTTATTTTCGTTTTTTTCTCTCGTTTATGTTTTATTGTTGAAGTATTATTCTGCAGTAGCGGGATACAGTAATATCCTTTGTTAGTGCGTCGGTTCTTACTAGTCAAAATTACAAAAATGTAACTGAAAACTAAAACAAAGAAAAATTCCCGGAATTCTAAAAATATCCCGGGTTTTCCCCGGTTTTCTCCCGGATGAAAAAAATCCCGGGTTTTTCCCGGATCTCCCGGTTGTCCCGGGTCGTAGACACTCTGTATCACCTTTCCATTTATATGCAACAGGAAGTTCTCAATTACATGTTGTGCAATACATGGATTCATTGTCACTGTCATTACATAATTTCACAAATTTGTATTCCTGTTGTAGATTAATATTAAAGCACACTATTCTTTTACCTATTCCTAAATGATGAGATAAAAAACAAATAGTGATAAAACAATTAAAAAAAGGCGCAGGTGAGTTACTTGACACATGAAAACAGCACTGATGTATAGCCCCTCTTGTTTTGCCAAATTACTAAGTGAAAAGTAGTGGCAGAACCTGTAGCCATAACTCCCTACTGTCCTATGCATTTGTTCGAAGACTGGATGAGCGAAGCATGCAGGAGAATGTTTAAAAATGTAATTTTGCCCATATAGGTCCAAAATTAAAAAAAAAAAAGTGCTCGCCAGTAAAAAAATTCTCAAACCCCAGACAGCACAAAAAAGGCCTGTTGGGGCTAGTCTTCAGTGTATGATAGGCCTATCTAAAAGCAAACACAACACATACCAGAATAAATTGCTGCCTTGAACATTATATTTATCTTTTTCAAACTCTTGGCATGAAATAACCATGTCACTGAATGTAGCATGAAGTTCTACAGCTATCCAGAATGAGATTTTCACTCTGCAGCGGAGTGTGCGCTGATATGAAACTTCCTGGCAGATTAAAACTGTGTGCCCGACAGAGACTCGAACTCGGGACCTTTGCCTTTCGCGGACAAGTGCTCTACCAACTGAGCTACCGAAGCACGACTCACGCCCGGTACTCACAGCTTTACTTCTGCCAGTACCTCATCTCCTACCTTCCAAACTTTACAGAAGCTCTCCTGCGAACCTTGCAGAACTAGCACTCCTGAAAGAAAGGATATTGCGGGGACATGGCTTAGCCACAGCCTGGGGGATGTTTCCAGAATGAGATTTTCACTCTGCAGTGGAGTGTGCGCTGATATGAAACTTCCTGGCAGATTAAAACTGTGTGCCCGACCGAGACTCGAACTCGGGACCTTTGCCTTTCGCGGGCAAGTGCTCTACCAACTGAGCTACCGAAGCATGACTCACGCCCGGTACTCACAGCTTTACTTCTGCCAGTACCTGGTAGAGCACTTGCCCGCGAAAGGTAAAGGTCCCGAGTTCGAGTCTCGGTCAAGCACACAGTTTTAATCTGCCAGGAAGTTTCATATCAGCGCACACTCCACTGCAGAGTGAAAATCTCATTCTGGAAACATCCCCCAGGCTGTGTCTAAGCCATGTCTCCGCAATATCCTTTCTTTCAGGAGTGCTAGTTCTGCAAGGTTCGCAGGAGAGCTTCTGTAAAGTTTGGAAGGTAGGAGACGAGGTACTGGCAGAAGTAAAGCTGTGAGTACCGGGCGTGAGTCGTGCTTCGGTAACTCAGTTGGTAGAGCACTTGTCCGCGAAAGGCAAAGGTCCCGAGTTCGAGTCTCGGTCGGGCACACAGTTTTAATCTGCCAGGAAGTTTCTACAGCTATATTGAAGACTAGATTTCATAATTTAAAAAAAAAAAGGTAAATGGATAAGTCATAGAATGCATGATCAGTGAGAGAGATTGGTATGAAAGGTGATAACACTATGCAGTGCATTGGCCTCAAATTACAATGAAGGTAGTAACAGAGTAAAGTGAAACTAAACATATGAAAAAAAAGTTTATCAGAAAATTGGTGACTTACCAAGGATTATGGAAATGCAAAATGGTGAAATAAATATGCTCCAGAAGAGGAACTTACTTATTGGTTTATAACAGGGAGATGGTATATAGAGCTCACAGCCATTTCCTGTTATTTAACTGTGTGCAAAGCTGAGACCATATTTCTGTCAAAATAATTTACACAGCATACTGGCTTCACACAGACAGTGATGTTTTCAAATAGTAATATGTCATACATGACCCTTTAATTTTATAAGTGACTGAACTGATCTACATATCACATTGTCATGCAGTTACACAGGCAATAAATTTTATCTTACTGAAAGGATGCTGTCATACAAAACCAAAGCACAATGGGGAAATTAATAATGAGAGTATTGTGTGATATTATTAACTTTGAATTTAGCAGGTTGTACTGTGCAAAATATAAAGTAATATGCAATCCTGAAGATTATGTTATCATACAACACTTAACATACTCCTTGTAACATGATTCACACTGGATGGTTGAATACAAGAATACATTCTCCAAATAAGTTCTGATCTTGATGCACAAGAATGTAAATAAAACTCTCATTCAACAAGTCTGTCCCCCACTTGATCACATCTACAGATGTTTGCTGCAAACAGGTAATTATTTGCAGTAGCACGTGAATAAATGCACTCAGCTTGATTATATGAATGAACGCTGCCTAGAAGTGTTTGGATGCTCCCCTATTTCTCTCTCCCAGAAGCTAATATTAGCATACAGAGAGTGGGACACATGCAGAATACAGTCCTAAAGCAAATTACATTCCAACATAAAATTTATTCATTTAATGATTTACATAAAACTTTCATTAATATTAGTTTTACATCCCTTTTCTCCTTGACACAATTTTTCTGATTTCTGCTTCCAAAAATTTAGCAAAAATATCTGTTTCATCATCAACTTCCTGCAGTGTATTAGTGATTGACTAAACTGCAGAACTGTATTCATCATTCTGCTCCCTTTTCTTCATTGTGGCATACCTAGGAGTGAACATTTTAAGATCTGATGAATGAAGAATTGTGTGTGTGGTTGCTGGATTTTCGTTAACTATAAATGTAAAGGGTAGTCAAACAAAGACTCCCTGGTTTATAATTAAATAAGAAAAGAAAAGGATTGAATGAATGGGAGATTTATTTTGAACACAGAAGTTTTGAATAATAATTAGAAGAACTGCTGATGGCACTGTATAATGTAAGCTTTTACCAGCATGCATAAATAAATTTATCTTTTGCAAACAGCCTTTGCAATCACATCACAATCTTTTCGAAATGCTCACTGCTCATCATTTGTTATCACATCTTGAAGAGTAAGGAAATTGATTCAGTTGCCATGCAGAGCAAGAATTAAAGTTCATCCAGTGTGGTGGGATGGTCCCAGTTGATTGTGTCTTTCGAGGTGCTGCAGAAAAAGAGTCCCAAAAGTCAGAGAGTGAATATAGAGGCTTCCCTTGCTTGTGTCCATAAAATTGGGATAGTCCACACAGTGACCCTGTTCTCAAAGTATTCCTAAAGAAAGTGGAACACGTGTTTGGTGGGATGTGGTCAGGACCCATTTTTCATGAATCACTCAGTGCACATTGATGCTCTAAAGCTTATTGTTTGATGACAAACTTTTCAAAAATTATAAATTAATGTTTACTAGCTACTGATTCTTGCATGGCGTAGGGACTGATTATACACCTACTGCATATCACAAGCCCAAAAAGTAGGTTTAGGAGAATGCAGTGGTTTTGCTTCAACAAAAGGGGTTTTGTGGTATCCCAGAATTGCAAGTTTTATTATTCTCCCGCACATTCAGATGGATGTGTCCTTAGCCAGTGATCCAGATGCAGCCAGCACCAAATCCTTCAGTTATTGTGAGAATTTGCTCGGCAGTAAGCCCTTTATTTCACAGTGGTTATGGATGTGACCTGGTGGCTTTGAATTTTCAATAGGAACATGTGTGGACAATTTCTCAGTAGTATATGCATGCTTGAACACTTCAAACCAGCCTCTATAGAAATTCTTTGGGCAAATTTCCTCATATTCTGCTGAATACTTTCAGAAACTGTGCTGACATCTTCAAGAGTAACTACAGCTGCCACTGCCCCAACATTGCCATGCTGCCTGTCCATTTGAATTTGATGAACTGATTTGTGGAACTGATTTCTCTGGACTTTGGAATATTATTTATAGACAAATTGCTTTGCTATCACAGTGCCATCTGTTAGCATCTTTTGTAACTATTATTTCGAAGCTTCTGTATAAAATTCTTACTCTTTTCACAGTAAACATAAAGTCTTTGCACTGTTATCATGTTATTTAATTCTAAGGTTAGAGAGTCCATTGTTGGACACCCTGTATTACTACTGTTGCTGCACAAACTCTCCACATAATTTGCTACAGACTGCACTTCCAGTTTAGAATATGTCGGCACTTCACCCCTATCTTCTACCTGTAACATAAAACAAAGATTTCGATAAAGCGTACAGGTCTGACTTTGCAAGGTGTATACTCAAATTATTCGCTTAAAATTGCAATGGACTGAAAATAAAATCTTTTAACAGTAAACTTCAGTTACTCGAAGCTATCTGGTTAATCATTGTCACTTTATAATTCAGTGCATTACACCAATAGTGCCACAAGCAATAAGTGTAAGACAGGTATTGACATATTTATGCTATCTGAAATGTCCCAACACAATGTACTTCTCCTTGAGAAGTTCTTGAGTTCCTGTAATATGTGTGGATTTGTTGTGGTACTTTGTCCTTTAGTGCTCCATACAAATAAAAATTTCATAGGGTTAAATTGGATCTTCAAGTGTGCCAGATATTGTTGTTTAAATACACTCCTGGAAATGGAAAAAAGAACACATTCACACCGGTGTCTCAGACCCACCATATTTGCTCCGGACACTGCGAGAGGGCTGTACAAGCAATGATCACACGCACGGCACAGCGGACACACCAGGAACCGCGGTGTTGGCCGTCGAATGGCGCTAGCTGCACAGCATTTGTGCACCGCCGCCGTCAGTGTCAGCCAGTTTGCCGTGGCATACGGAGCTCCATCGCAGTCTTTAACACTGGTAGCATGCCGCGACAGCGTGGACGTGAACCGTATGTGCAGTTGACGGACTTTGAGCGAGGGCATATAGTGGGCATGCGGGAGGCCGGGTGGACGTACCGCCGAATTGCTCAACACGTGGGGCGTGAGGTCTCCACAGTACATCGATATTGTCGCCAGTGGTCGGCGGAAGGTGCACGTGCCCGTCGACCTGGGACCGGACTGCAGCGATGCACGGATGCACGCCAAGACCGTAGGATCCTACGCAGTGCCGTAGGGGACCGCACCGCCACTTCCCAGCAAATTAGGGACACTGTTGCTCCTGGGATATCGGCAAGGACCATTCGCAACTGTCTCCATGAAGCTGGGCTACGGTCCCGCACACCGTTAGGCCGTCTTCCGCTCACGCCCCAACATCGTGCAGCCCGCCTCCAGTGGTGTCACGACAGGCGTGAATGGAAGGACGAATGGAAACGTGTCGTCTTCAGCGATGAGAGTTGCTTCTGCCTTGGTGCCAATGATGGTTGTATGCGTGTTTGGTGCCATGCAGGTGAGCGCCACAATCAGGACTGCATACGACCGAGGCACACAGGGCCAACACCCGGCATCATGGTGTGGGGAGCGATCTCCTACACTGGCCGTACACCACTGGTGATCGTCGAGGTGACACTGAATAGTGCACGGTACATCCAAACCGTCATCGGACCCATCGTTCTACCATTCCTAGACCGGCAAGGGAACTTGCTGTTCCAACAGGACAATGCACGTCCGCATGTATCCCGTGCCACCCAACGTGCTCTAGAAGGTGTAAGTCAACTACCCTGGCCAGCAAGATCTCCGGATCTGTCCCCCATTGAGCATGTTTGGGACTGGATGAAGCGTCGTCTCACGCGGTCTGCACGTCCAGCACAAACGCTGGTCCAACTGAGGCGCCAGGTGGAAATGGCATGGCAAGCCGTTCCACAGGACTACATCCAGCATCTCTACGATCGTCTCCATGGGAGAATAGCAGCCTGCATTGCTGCGAAAGGTGGATATACACTGTACTAGTGCCGACATTGTGCATGCTCTGTTGCCTGTGTCTATGTGCCTGTGGTTCTGTCAGTGTGATCATGTGATGTATCTGACCACAGGAATGTGTCAATAAAGTTTCCCCTTCCTGGGACAATGAATTCACGGTGTTCTTATTTCAATTTCCAGGAGTGTACTTCGTGAATTATATGCAAAGAAAAATTTTCCGTATCAGCCACTACTGGACCTTGTTGAAAAACTACAATGCTTCATTCTCTTTAACTCTATTAATTAAAATCAGTTACAAAAGTCTTGCACATATATTTCACCATGAACTGCACCATTAAATTATTGGGCCCATTATTCTGTCACCTCTAACTAATCACCACACAATTTTCTGGCAAGGAACGGGCTCCTCGTGAAGTAGAATAGGTCTGCCAGTGTTCCAACATTGACATTTTTGAGAATTAACATACTCGCCTCATCTGAAAACAGAATGAGGTATCGATCCACTTCACTGTTGGGCATATGTTTCAAAACCCACTTGCAAAAATTAACCTGCAGTCTGCGATCACCATGTTTAAATTCTTACACTACTGTTTCTTTATATGACTTTAGCCCATACAACTTAGTAATTCTTTGTACAGAGGTACATGAAATTTGTGTTCAATGTGAAAGACGTCCAGAAGACTTTTTAAGGATATTGTCCAAGTGATGTGCAATGCCATCAAGATGAGCTTCTGCATTTGTCATGAGCACTTCCCATTTCCGAAATTTTTTCACTAACTTGTGAGTTGCATCATAACTTGAAATTCAAGCATCTAAAAACTTCTGGACAACCTGAGTGGGCTCTGGATGCACATACAAATTATAAATGATCACTCATTGTGGACTGGAGTAATTCGGCATTGCCATTGCTGCACTTGCAGACTTCACTGCTAGACTCGTGATGTTTGTCTTACTGTTCAAATGGCACTGGCTGGAACGGCGCTTACTGTGGCACTAACAGGGAGACACAGGGAGCATTCGACAGGCCTGCATGGCTCCAGTGGCTGGCAAAGTCAGCCATGTGTGCGCGGTCGTTAGAAAAAAGGAACTCCTCATAGTTTTAAAAATGATTTATCTGATAGTATATGGAGTGGTCATTTTATTATGTATTTGAACATTGAAGGCAGGTCTGAAGTGATGACTGGCAAGCTTTATGATATGCAGATTCATTTAGAAACTATGAAACTATCAGTAATGGTAATATGTCTAAATGAACAGTGGCTTAAAATTAAAAATATCCACTTCCTCAATAACCTTACAGATTATGAACTAGCTACCAGTTTATATAGATCTGCTGGGTATGGAAGCTCTTGCGTACTAGTTCAGTCCTTGGTAGACTATGAAATCAGAGAGAATTTTAGCCATCAAAGTGGAGGAATTACATTTGAAAGTAGTTGCACAGAAGTGACAAACATATAATATATTAATTTTCAGTAGGTATCACATCCCTGGGTACCACACAAGCTTGGTATTCTTAGAGAAATTTGAAACATTGTTATGTAAATTAAAAACTGGAAAATTTTGTGACAAACTAGTTATATTTGCTGACTTCAACACAGATACAAGTACTGATGGCAAATTTATTTCACATATTAAAAAGCAGATAGACACTAATGGGCTAAATCTAAATTTACTGATAATATTGTAAGCAGTTATAATTGCAATGTTAAAGGAAAGAAGTTCTACATGTAGGAGTATCAGATCATGCAGAGCAATGTATATCACTATCAAAACTAAATTAAGATTGCACAAGAAAAATATGTAGGAACTTCAGCCAAGAAAATGTGGAAGTAATTACAAAACTAAGATCACCATGTGCTCGATCAGGAAGAAATTGCAATAACTTCTCAACTGAATAAATGAGAATATTCGATTATAAAAGGATACTTGACCGTATACTGGATAAATATGCACAAAGTTGAGATATCCCTAATGGGAGGGGCCCATGGTATACAGGTACAGTAGAGAAACTTCTAAAGACACAGAGATTGCTGCATAGTAGGTGTAAAACAAAGCAAATGATCATAGATAGACAGGTGCCACATTAAACACATTTGGCCTTCAGGAGAGCAAAGTGTGAAGCCATAAGTAACTACTACAGCAGAATGTTGTCAAACGATCTATTAGAAAACCCAAAGAAATTCTGGTCATACGTAAAGAATGTTATTGTCACCATACTTGGGGTACAGAAACTAGCAAATGTGACAGAATGCAAAACTGAGGGTAACAAAGCAAAAACTAAAATGCTTAACTCTGTTTCCAAATGTTCCTTTACAAAGGAAAAACCAGGAGAATTGAAGCAGTTTAATACTCATACTGTTGAAAAGATGAATGAGGTATGTATTAGCATCCTCTCGGGGGACACCACCTTGAAGAAGCACTGTCTGTGCGGATGCAGAGGCTTGCATATCCGCGTGAAGCCGAGGGCTATGCCGTAGGTAGAGGACCTACTGCTGGAAAGGTCTCAGCCAATGGATCAGACTAAGAGTATCCCACAACATCCCATTTTCCCTATCCACTACTAGTCCTACCCAACTCCCTGACCCAACCCAAGGTGTGTTGCGATCCTTGCCAAGGGGTACATGGCACATAGGAAGATGTGTTGCAAAAGTAGCCTCAGGGATACCGGGTGACCTCCCTGAGTAAGTAGCCTTACACCACGGGGGGTATATGTGGTGTGGACCTTGTAGATTTCCAAATCTCTGGGAACCAATACGGACACGATTAAAGAAAATATAGAAAAACAAACTGAGGGGCAAACTGAGACCTCAGATATCCAAACATCGGGGACATTACCAATGGAAGGCATTCCCATTACTGAATCACAGTCTAGACATGAGCCAGAAGTGGGAACTATAATTGAGAAGCTAGATCAGATCAAAGGCTTGTCTGGGACTCAGAGGAGGAAACTACTCAGGGAACAGAGAAAAAAGGAAGGAAGAGAATAGCTTCCTATACACAAGTGGAGGGAATTAAAGGAAGCTAAGACCCCCAGGAAAAACTGTCTCAGGTTGAAAGTGATAAGAAGCCAGCAGAAGGTAACCAGCAGATAAGGAGGAATCAAAGACTCCCTCCTCCAGAAAAAACCGAGGCAAGAAATAGGAAAACAGACCTATAGTACTGCACTCTCGCTTTTTAAGGTGACAGTTATCCAGGAAGGCTGTCCACTGGTGGCCATCACTTCACAGCAGGAGGAATTGGTACAGATGGCCCTCTTTGAAAAGATTGGGAGGAGGGGGGGGAGGGGTCACTGGCCTAATATCCAACTTCAGGAAGGTCTATCTAGATCCTGGTGCCCTAATATTTGTCTGTAAGGGGGTGCAGACGGTGGAATGGCTTACGGACAAGGTGCTCATGATATCCCCATGGGAAGATGCGAAGCTGCTGGTTAAGATGGCAGTGGAGCTTCTTAAGACTACAAAGATATCAATATGGGTACCAAAGATCCTTAAGGAAGTCTCCCCTAAAACACTGTTTGGGAAAAAAGGGGACCAGAACACAAAAGTATAGACAGAAGATTGGAGAGTGGTCAACCAGAAGGCTGGACTGGAAGGACAAACCCTGGTAGTGGAGGTCGGAGGGTTGTCCCTGCGGGTGATGCGGGAGCAGGACCTGAAATTGCTTTTAGGGTTCTCACAGGTCACCATCAGGGTTCTCAAAGACCTCAAAGATGGAAGCAAGACGGAGACCGGAGGTGCTGCAGATTAATCTGCAGCACAGTAAAAGGGGCCTCTGCTGCCATGAGTCGCTGCCTGGGAAGGCAGGAAGTGGATGTGGCCCTGATACAAGAACCCTATTTGGTGATGTATCGGGCATCAGTGGCACTGGAGGTAAGCTGATCAATGCTAGAAATATAAGAAACTCCAGAACATTCATCTATGTAAGAAATTGAATTTCTTTCATGCCAAATATGTATTTCTGCTCTAGGGATTTAGTGACCATTAAATGCAGCAGAATGAAGAAGGTATCACGAGGGAAATTGTTTTGGCCTCAGCATACCTCACTTACGAAGACAGCTCTCCTCCTCTGTTGGAGGTGAGGAGACTGGTAGAGACTTGCCATCAGCAAGATGACCAACTTCTGGTGGGATGCGGCACCAATGCCCACAACCCAGCGTGGGGCGGCAAGGACACCAACTGTAGAAGTGAGTATCTTCTTGAACTCCTTTTAGCTAACAACTTAGAGGTCCTGAATAGGGGCAATGAACCCACATTCAGGAATAGCAGGAGGGAAGAAGTAATTGACATAACCTTTAGTTCCATGACGATGGGCAGCTATGTCAAACAATGGCATAAGGTGCTGGAGTCATCCTCATTGGACCACATATACATTAAATTCAAGGTTGAAATGGGAATCAGACAGACAATGAACTATAGGAATCCCAGCAAAACAGACTGGGATACATATAGGAGGGACCTTGATTTAGGCTTCTCGGAAATTAAAACTTTGATAAGAAATCCAGTAATACTGGAGGAAGCAGCAGAGGCTGTTACCTCTGCCATAGCGACCTCATATCAGGACAAATGCACAATTACCAAGAAGTGCACAAATAGGAGTGTGCCTTGGTGGAATAACAACTTAGAAATGCAAAGCAAACAGGTACTTAGACTATTTAATATTGCAAGACGTAAAGGACAATGGGTTAAATATCATGAGGCCCTTGTCAACTAAAATCTTGCAATCAGACAAGCAAAGGAGGCATCCTGGAACGAATTTTTTGAGGAAGTGGAGAGCATGGCTGCACAAGCCAGAATGAACAAGATTCTCACTAGAGCACCAACCTATCCAGGAGGTACGATGAGGAAGGAGGATGGGGAATATACAAATACAGCACATGTGACGCTGGAACTGCTCCTCGACACTCAATTTCCTTAATATGCTCTGCCAGACAACACAGTCCAGAATGTGATCCTGGAGAGACAACGGTTCTCAGGCACTCGAAGAGAGGACTGGGAATTCGCCAAGGAGTATGTGAACTTTAATAAAAATCCAATGGGCGGTGGGAACATTCCAACCATTCAAGTCACCTGACCCAGACGGAATTTTTACAGCTCTACTGCAACAGGCAGGAGAGAAGTTCATAACAGTCCTATGCAGGCTACTCAGGGCTAGCCTAGCAGTTGGAATCATTCCCAGAGTTTGGTGGGCAGTGATGGTGGTCTTCATTCCAAAGCCAGGGAGAATTGATCATACCAAGCCTAAGGATATGAGACCAATCAGCCTGTCCTCCTTCATTCTCAAAACATTGGAAAAACTGGTTAATGCATGTGTCGGGGAGAGGAGGCTAAGTAGGACCCCCTCTACAATCAAACCAGCTCGCATATCAACCAGGTAAATAATGTAAGACAGCTCTCCACCAACTCATTGGGAAGGTGGAGAAAGCACTTCAGTTCCAAGAAATAGCCCTCTGCATCTTCCTGGATATTGAGGGCCCTTCAGTAACACGGCCTTCAATTCCATGGTAAGGGCAACTGACGTACCTGACATGGGGACCACCATATGCAGGTGGACAGGGCCATACTTCGTAGAAAGAAGCTAGAGGCTACCATGATGAATGAAGAGGTGGTAATTAGCACCACCAGAGACTGCCTATAAGGACGAGTTTCGTCCCCTCTATTGTGGAATCTAGTGGTGAACGAACTCATTGTGGAATTAAATTCCAGATCGGAGGAAATCCTCTCTGGCTTCCGGTGGCTATCTGATTTGGTGAAGTCTCGCTAGCGGTATGAAAGCAGAGCTCACCATCTGCAGCATCGTCGACAGGACTGACTGCAGACCTTTGGTACAGAGCCGAGTGGAGGGTCTGAATCAGAGGCTGAGACGGTTCTGCGACCGTGTGGGCTGCAGATTCCTCGACTTGCGCCATAGGGTGGTGGGGTTTTGGGTTCCGCTGGATAGGTCAGGAGTCCACACCATGCAGCAAGCGGCTACACGAGTAGCAGAGGTTGTGTGGCATGGACTGGGCGGATTTTTAGGTTAGACGGCCTCGGGCAAGTACAGAAAGGGCAACAGCCTCAAATGGTGCGGGGCAAAGTCAGGACATGCGGGGACCGAGCAGCAATCGGTATTGTAATTGTAAACTGTCGAAGCTGCATTGGTAAAGTACTGGAACTTCAAGCGCTGATAGAAAGCACCGAAACTGAAACAGGTGCAGAAAGCTGGCTGAAGCCAGAGATAAATTCAGCCAAAATTTTTACAAAGGCACAGACGGTGTTTACAAAGGATGGATCGCATGCAACCGGTGGTGGCGTGTTTGTCGCTGTTAGTAGTAGTTTATCCTGTAGTGAAGTAGAAGTGGATAGTTCCTGTGAAATATTACGGGTGGAGGTTACACTCAACAACCGAGCTAGGTTAATAATTGGCTCCTTTTACCGACCTCCCGACTCAGCAGCATTAGTGGCAAAACAACTGAGAGAAAATTTGGAATACATTGCACGTACATTTTCTCAGCATATTATAGTCTTAGGTGGAGATTTCAATTTACCAGATATAGACTGGGACACTCAGATGTTTAGGACGGGTGGTAGGGACAGAGCATCGAGTGACATTATACTAAGTGCACTATCCGAAAATTACCTCGAGCAATGAAACAGAGAACCGACTCGTGGAGATAATATCTCGGACCTACTGATAACAAACAGACCCGAACTTTTCGACTCTGTAAGTGCATAACAGGGAATCAGTGATCATAAGGCCGTTGCAGCATCCCTGAATATGGAAGTTAATAGGAATATAAAAAAGGGAGGAAGGTTTATCTGTTTAGCAAGAGTAATAGAAGGCAGATTTCAGACTACCTAACAGATCAAAACGAAAATTTCTGTTCCGACACTAACAATGTTGAGTGTTTATGGGAAAAGTTTAAGGCAATTGTAAATGCGTTTTAGACAGGTACGTGCCGAGTAAAACTGAGGGACAGAAGAAACCCACCGTGGTTCAACAACAAAGTTAGGAAACTACTGCAAAAGCAAAGAGAGCTTCACTCCAAGCTTAAACGCAGTCAAAACCTCTCAGACATACAGAACCTAAACCATGTCAAAGTTTGCGTAAGGAGGGCTATGCGTGAAGCGTTCAGTAAATTCGAAAGTAAAATTCTATGTACCGACTTGACAGAAAATCCTAGGAAGTTCTGGTCTTACGTTAAATCAGTAAGTGGCTCGAAACAGCAAATCAAGACACTCTGGGATAATGATGGCATTGAAACGGAGGATGACACGCATAAAGCTGAAATACTAAACACCTTTTTCCAAAGCTGTTTCACAGAGGAAGACCGCACTGCAGTTCCTTCTCTAAATCCTCGCACAAACGAAAAAATGGCTGACATCGAAATAAGTGTCCAAGGAATAGAAAAGCAACTGGAATCACTCAACAGAGGAAAGTCCACTGGACCTGACGGGATACCAATTCGATTCTACACAGAGTACGCGAAAGAACTTGCCCCCCTCCTAACAGCCGTGTACCGCAAGTCTCTAGAGGAACGGAAGGTTCCAAATGATTGGAAAAGAGCGCAGGTAGTCCCAGTCTTCAAGAAGGGTCGTCGAGCAGATGCGAAAAACTAATAGACCTATATCTCTGACGTCGATCTGTTGTAAAATTTTAGAACATGTCTTTTGCTCGAGTATCATGTCGCTTTTGGAAACCCAGAATCTACTATGTAGGAATCAACGTGGATTCCGGAAACAGCGATCGTGTGAGACCCAACTCACTTTATTTGTTCATGAGACGCAGAAAATATCAGATACAAACTCCCAGGTAGATGCTATTTTCCTTCACTTCCGGAAGGCGTTCGATACAGTTCCGCACTGTCGCCTGATAAACAAAGTAAGAGCCTACGGAATATCAGACCAGCTGTGTGGCTGGATTCAAGAGTTTTTAGCAAACAGAACACAGCGTGTTGTTATCAATGGAGAGACGTCTACAGACGTTAAAGTAACCTCTGGCGTGCCACAGGGGAGTCTTATGGGACCATTGCTTTTCACAATATATGTAAATGACCTAGTAGATAGTGTCGGAAGTTCCATGCGTCTTTTCGCGGATGATGCTGTAGTATACAGAGAAGTTGCAGCATTAGAAAATTGTAGCGAAATGCAGGAAGATGTGCAGCGGATAGGTACTTGGTGCAGGGAGTGGCAACTGACCCTTAACATAGACAAATATAATGTATTGCGAATACATAGAAAGAAGGATCCTTTATTGTATTATTATATGATAGCGGAACAAACACTAGTTGCAGTTACTTCTGTAAAATATCTGGGAGTATGCGTGCGGAACGATTTGAAGTGGAATGATCATATAAAATTAATTGTTGGTAAGGCGGGTACCAGGTTGAGATTCATTGGGAGAGTCCTTAGAAAATGTAGTCCATCAACAAAGGAGGTGGCTTACAAAACACTTGTTCGACCTATACTCGAGTATGGCTCATCAGTGTGGGATCTGTACCAGATCGGGTTGACGGAGGAGATAGAGAAGATCCAAAGAAGAGCGGCGCGTTTCGTCACAGTGTTATTTGGTAACCGTGATAGCGTTACGGAGATGTTTAGCAAACTCCAGTGGCAGACTCTGCAAGGGAGGCGCTCTGCATCGCGGTGTAGCTTGCTCGCCAGGTTTCGAGAGGGTGCGTTTCTGGATGAGATATCGAATATATTGCTTCCCCCTACTTATACCTCCCGAGGAGATCACGAATGTAAAATTAGAGAGATTCGAGCGCACATGGAGGCTTTCAGACAGTCGTTCTTCCCGCAAACCATACGTGACTGGAACAGAAAAGGGAGGTAATGACAGTGGCACATAAAGTGCCCTCCGCCACACACCGTTGGGTGGCTTGCGGAGTATAAACGTAGATTTAGATGTAGATGTAGACAATGCTTCTGCCAAGGATACGCTGATGACCTTGTCATAGTAATACTTGGCAAATTTACTGACACAGTTAGAAATATGGCACAAGGAAGTTTGTGCATTGTGAAAAATTGGTGCATTAAACAGGATCTGAGTGTTAATCCTAAGAAGACTGTTGAGGTGCCATTTACAATGAGACATATTTAACACTTAAGTTGGAATCTAAAGCTCTTCAATGAAACTCGACCTGTGAAGGGGATAGTGAAATATCTAGGAGTAACCTTAGATGAGAAGTTAACATGGACCTCTCACATTAACAGTATCTGTTCCAAGTGAGTACTAGAAGGCCTGTGGCAAAATCTGGGGCCTAAGTCCCAGGGGTATGCACTGGATATACACCACAGTGGTCAGACATGGGATTTCCTTTGGGGCTGTAGTGTGGTGGAAGAAGGTAGAACAGGGAGTTGCAGCTAAGGAGCTTGCTAAGGTGCAGAGATTAGCCTGGTTAGTGATAATTGGTGGAATTAGCAGCACACCAACTGCTGGATTGGAAGCCATGCTGGGCATGCCTCCACTACACCTTTGGGTCAAGATGGAGGCAGCAGCTGGGGCACACAGACTTAAAACTGGCAAAAACTGGGCCTCATTTGGATATTCAAAATCACACACTAACATAGTGAGTGAGGTAAATATAGGAATGGCTGGGGAACTGCCTGCCAACTGTATAATAACTCCCATTTACTTCGACAAGCCTTAATATATAATTATTGGAAGCAGGGAGCAGTGGGAAAAAATAGTTCAACATCATATGGGTGACATCATTTGGTTCACTGATGTTTCGAAAACAGACCAAGACGTTGTGGCAGGGGTGTACAGGTTCAGCCAAGACTGGAGGGCATCATCTCTCTAGAAAACTTGCCTCTGTATTCCAAGATGAAATTACCGCAATCTGGGCATGTGTGGAGGAGAATATGCTTAGGTGCTACAAGGACTGTAGCATCTACATCTATTCAGACAGACAGGCAGTCCTGAAATCATTGGCAGCTCCTGCAAGAGGATCTAAGATTGTTGCAGAATGCCATAGAGCTCTGGTGGAGCTAGGGGGAAGCAAAAGGGTAAACCTGGTGAGGGTTCCTGGCCACTCAGGGATCTGTGTCGACAAACAAGCCGACAGACTGGCTAGGATGGGGGCAACAAAACCATTTACTGGACGGGATACTGTCCTGACAATCACCAAGGCTATGATTAAATTAGAACTACAGAATTGGCTTAGGAAACATCACATAGGATATTGTACCAAGGTGCATAAACAAAAACATGGTAAGGTAATGATGCCCAAGTCATGTTTTAAAAGAAGCTCTGTAATCCTGGGACTGAACAGGAAAGAGATCAAACTCATGACTGGACTGATGACCGGCCATGGGAATTTCAAAAAAAACATCCACACACAATGGGTATAATGGAAGAGAACAATAAATGTAGGATCTGTGATGAGGGTGACGAAACTGTGTCACACCTAATCTTCAAATGCATGGCACTGGAGAGTAATAGATACAGAATCTTCAACACAACTACACCTCAAGAAATTGCGTCTAACAAAAAACTGGTTGAGGTACTCCTTGCACTATTTAAGCGCACTAGTTGACTTTACTAGATAGATAGGGTGCAATACCACACAATTAACTTATTTTCGATGCAGGTAGTGGAGGGGTTAGACCTAAGCTATTTTAGCTTCCCTGTTAGAATCAAATCAAATCAAATTAAATCAATGTATTAGCATCAGTGGCTTGCGAAACAGCTGTAATCATTAAAATTGAAAAAACTCCAGGGTTTGATGGAATCTCTGTTAGATTCAATACTAAATTTGGAACTGACTTAGCTCCACTTCTCACTATAATCTATCATAGATCCCACGAACAAAAAAAGTGTGCCCAGTTCTTGGAAAAAAGCGCGTCACACCTCAGAGATATGAGGTATATCAAACAAAATAACTTTCTCGATGCAAACCAGCATCAATTCCAAAAACGTCAATTTAGTGAAACCCAATTCACACTTTTCTCACACAACATACTGAAAGCTTTTGATCAAGGCAGTCAGATGGATGCAGTATTTCTTGATTTATGAAAAGCACTTGACTCAGTTCCACACCTATACAAATGGTCAGAAGCGCAGTCATGTGGGGTACCGAGTGAAATTTGTGACTGGATTGGGGGCGTTTTGGTAGGGAGGACACAGCATGTTTTCTTGTATGGAGAGTCATTGTTACATACAGAAGTAACTTTAGTTGCACCCCAGGGAAGCGCATTGGGACACTTGCTGTTCATATTGTAATTAATCACATTGCAGACAATATTAACAGTAACCACACACTTGTTGCAGATGATGCAGTCATCTGTAAAAAAAAAGTACTCTCTGAAACAGGCTGCATAAATATTTAGTCAGATCTTGATAAGATTTCAAAGTTGTACAAACGTTGGCAACTTGCTGCAAATTTTCAGAAATAGAAAATGGTTCAGTTCACATGATGAAAAAATGTAGTATCCTGTGATTATAGTATCAATGAGTCACAGTTGGAACTGGTCAACAGTACCTGGGTGGTACTCTTTGTAAAGATATGATCAACGAAATGGTCAGACAGGCTCAGTTATGCGAAAAGCAGGTGGCAGCTTTCAGTTTAGCGGTAGAATACTGGGAAAGTGCAATCAGTCTACGAACGAGATAGCATACAAATCACTTGTGGAACCCATTAAATGTAGTATATTGCCCATCTCTGTGGGACCCATACCATATGGGATTGACAGGGGATATTGGATATATACAGAGAAGGGCAGCATGAATGGTCACAGGTTTGTTTGACCTGTGGGAGAGCATCACAGATACGCTGAAGAAGCTGAACTGGCAAACTCTTGAACATGTAAGTATTTTAACTATCCTAAGAAATCCTACTAACAAAGATTCAAGAACGGGCTTTAAGTGATGATCTAGGAATATACTACAACACACTAGTATCACTCACGTGGGATCATGAGGACAAGATTACAGTACTTACTGCACACACAGAGGCATTCAAACAATAATTCTCCCCGCACTCCTTATATGGAATGAACAGGAAGAAATCCTAATAACTGGTACAATGGGATGCACCCTTGGCCATGTACTTGATGGTGGTTTACAGAGTATGGGTGTAGATGTAGTAAAATGCTTCCATTTTGTGCCAGTATCGACTGATTTTCATAAAATTCCAAGAGAAATTAAGATGAGGAAACTGCATATGGAGGCAAAAGCTAATCAAATCATGTAATTTCTTATATGTGTAATCAGATTTTAAAAAAATTCGTTAAACTGACAAAGTGTGGTGCAAATGATAGATTCGTTGCAAAAACTAAAAACAAATCAAAAGCTATTTCGTCTTTACAAGTGGTGATATTGGCAGTGAAATGGAGCGAAAATGCCTCACTAAACTAATGATAAGTAAGAATCGAATGTCATATTCGAATCCCTCACTGACCTTTTCGTAACTCGCAATAAAATCAGTGGCTATCCATCAGCAAGTAGATATCCTATAATGGCAGAGAAATTGCTCCGGCTTTAAATTTTCCCATTTTTCCATCTCTGATGTTATGAAAAATCATGTCACTAAACATTTTTAAGTCAGTGGGTTGGGATGAGGTTCCCCACAGTTAAAATGGTCAATCATGGTACTCCACATCCAATCTTCTTCATAATCAATCTGTTTTAATGAACATTTTCCAGATTGATTAAAACATGCTGGTCATACAATAGGAAAAACAGATGGATGGAAAACTAATGACCTACCTCATTGTAAGCAACATTTCTTCCATGAAGATCTGCAGGTGATAAGATAGAAAATTACAATTCATTCCACGGTATTATATTGCACAGTCACTACTGTTTCAGGAAAGGCTGCAGCACAACCCACTTAATAAATTAATCAGCCACAAAAGTTAGCAGATGTGATGATGACAGAAAGTATGTATCAGCCGTCTTATCTGACCTTACCAAAGCTTTAAATCCTGCAAACTGTGACTCCCTTCTCCAAAAACTGACCAGCTATGGTTTTCAAGGAAAATCCCTTAGCTGGGTGTCATATTACATAGCAAAGAGACAGCAATGAGTACCTGTTAATAACAATGAGGAGAAAATCATCTGTGGCTGGAAACACACACAATATGGCCTTCCATAAGGTTCCATATTAGGGCTACCAGTATTTTTGTATTATACTAATATTCCATGCAAAGTTCAGTTTGATATCATCCCCTAAGCAGATGACTCAACAGCAATAGTCTGGTGTCAAACTGGTAAAGACTTAATCTACTATACTGACCAAACATTTGGGGAAGTAAGCTCATGGTCAAAAATGAAAACTTTGCTAAAAAAAATAGTCTCCGTCACCAGAAAACAATCAGCATGCCATATTAGTGGAATAGGCTATATGGACAAAAAATTGTACACTGCAAACTGTGTCAAATTCCTGGTATACTAGTAATTAAAAATATATTGTGGAGTTATCATGTGGACACCATACTGAGTCAACTGAACCATCTTGCATTTGTCATGACTGTCTTATATAGTAATACTGATTTAACTGTATCCTATGCACACTTTGTTTCAGTCATTAGGTACAGTATATTTTTCTTGGGGTTTGAAAAACCAGTCTACTCAAAGCTTTTAGGCTATTAAAAAAGGTCATCTGAGTCACACTGTAAGCTAAAAGGAAATAACAGTGCAAACTTATTTTGAAGACTGGATCTGGTGTCCACTCCAAGCATGTACAAACCTACAACATTCTGAGGGCAACCACTTCGTGCATCAGTATGAGAAAGCTACACAATACTTAGCCACGGGCTAAAACAATATGAAAAAACTGTTCGCTCTATGTGCCTGAAATTTAGAAATAAAATATGGAGGTGTTGCACAAATCTAATACATACTGAAGAGGACCTGGAAAAATATCGGAAGAGTAAATGCTTTCATTGTGTAGAAGATTTCTTGATTGATAATCATGGAAAATAGTACCTGCCTAAAGAAGTAACAACACATTTATTACACCCAACAATTATTTTTTGATGATAACTACGTAAAATAATACGTGTGAAAAAATAACAATATATATAAACTTAGATTAAGTTTATTAGCCTATATTCAGCGTTAGAATTGACAGATCACCTTTGTCACAATCTCTGATTGTGTGGGATCTATTACCTGATCGGCCAGCCGTTGTGACCGAGCAGTTCTAGGTGCTTCAGTCAAGAACCATGCGGCTGCTACGGTCGCAGGTTTGAATCCTGCCTTGGGCATGGATGTGTGTGATGTCCTTAGGTTAGTTAGGTTTATGTAATTCTAAGTCTAGGGGGACGATGACCTCAGATGTTAAGTCCCATAGTGCTTAGAGCCATTTTAACCATTTATTACATGATTATAAAAATTTGATTTGACTGATGGGATTGTGTGATACATACACTCAAAGGTTTTGACAAGGCCACAGAATATACCAACTTGATAATTTTTCTCATCCAGTTCTTTCAATACTTCATTTATGAGCTTTAGTATGCTTTCTGTGCTGAGGTTCCTTTACAAAAGACAAACTGAAAGGTGGTTAATGAGTTCTGATTAGTGAAGCGCATCAGTACTGTGTCACAAACTGCTTTCTCAAATACTGTTGAAAGGACTGGAAGGCGTGATACAGATATTCAATTAGAGGTGGTTATCCTTATCTCGTTTTTTAGATGGGAGTCAATAATCACATTTAAGACAGCCAGGAAATATGCCCCAAGAGACTGATTGATTGCAAGGACAACTTGAGAGTAGTTATGTCAAGTCAGCACAAAATTTTAATATACTGCTGGAAATGTAGTCAGCAGAACTGCTGCTTTTTAATGAGCTAACAACTTATGTAATCTCCTTAGCAGGCGCGGCTCGTGGTTTCTATACTGGGGAAGGCTGCGGTATTTATCGATCGGAGCCAACATAGACCTAGCGTTACGCTACAGATTAGTCTGACATAAACAAATAAGAATTCAGGGGGAGGGGGGTGGGCATATCACACTCTACCCTTAATTTTACGTACTGTATCTTCTATAATCAGATATTAAATATCATTAGAAGCTAACTTCGAGTTAAAATCTTTGGTTAGTGTTTCTAAACGTCATCATTACATTTTCTGACACTTTGCAGCAAATCATATGAAAAGATGCGTTTCGGAGAGATCTTTAATGCTATGAATGTTAACTTTGCGGCTGCTTAATATTTTAAGTGTTTTCAGTTCTAAACTTAAGGCGTTTATTGTGGTTTACCTTCAAAGCTCGAAGTTTACGAGTTCGCATGACGATACTGTGATGTTTTGGTGACGTTACAGGTCTTGTGCAAGTAAAACTCACTAAAATCTTGCAAAATACACTCCGAAAAAGAAACTTGCTAATATCGCACGATATCAACAAAAGCAGTCAGCATCAGCAAGCAAGGAAAGTAAAGTAATGGGACAAATTTCGCGGGTTTTGTCCTCTAATCACTTATGAAACTCTCGCTAGATGGTAGTACTGTTATGTTACTGTAGTCAGTGCACTCTGGCGGGATATTTGCAAACTTATTCTAAATGTGGATAAAATAGCCAATGGCAGAAACAAAACAACTATGTAAAACATTATAAAACAATAACACTAAATGTCGATTAATGACGCATCGAAGTGCAGTAGAGATGTGCAGAGACAAAGATTGGATAGCAAAGTTTCGGCCACTCTACATTCCTTTATTACATAGATAGTGGAACGTGAAAAACGTGTGGTGGTTGGTATGACACCCTTAGGCTGCAAGCTCTGAGCCTTCGGGTCGCCCATAAAGAGCAGTACAATGTAGAAGCCACGCCCCCAAACCGCTACTACATGCAGCTTACGGACGTTCCAAGGCGCAACCTAAACACTACTAACTGTTCGTAAAACATCTATCGATACAAACAGTTCCAAAAACGTTGACCGTCGTAATTTTAATAGGAATGGGAATTATGCGAAATTCGTCCTGATAATTTAAATTATGCAATACGTTCTTGCGAAATTTACTTTAACATATATTTTGGGGCGGCTCCGCCTCAAAGCCTTTAATTACGAGCCGCGCCTGCTCCTTAGGTATTGTATTTTTGAAACTAATGTCTGCTGGTGTTGCATGCAGTGTCGTCACAAGTGAATCTAATACGTCTGTATTGCATTATTTGTTACTTGGTGCAATCACTGTGAGGAAATGGGCCCTAATGATTGAAATTGGCGGCCAATGATTTGAGTGTTCCCATTTCTGTCTCAGCTATTTCCTGGGGCTCAGTTTCACTGGATTACTAGTTTTCTTTGTTAAATAATTCTTAATAGTTTTTGCCTTATTCTTGGAGTGTCTCATTATTTTTATTTAGCATGGCATGTGAGTCTTACTTTTCTAGTAATGGAGTAGAGGACTAGGCAATAATGATGGTACTGTAGTTTCAAATTTTGACTACCGCTTATTCTCTGAATTACAGTATCCTATGATTATAATATTGATGAGTCACTCTTGGAATCGGCCACCACATACAAATACCTGAGTGAAAAACTTTGTAAGGATGTGAAATGGAATGATCACATAGAGTCAGTCATGGATAAAGCAGCTAGTAGAATGCTGGGGAAATGCAATCAGTCTACAAAGTAGAATGCTTACAAATCACTCATGTAACCGGTTCTAGAATATTGCTCAAGTCTGTGTGGCCTGTACCAAATAGACTAACAGCACATAATGAACGTATACAGAGAAGGGCAGCACTAAAGGTTACAGGTTTGTTAAATCTATGGGACTGTGTCACACAGATAATGAAGGAAGTGAACTGAAAGACTCTTGAAGACAGACGTAAACTATCCCGAGAAAGTCTATTAACAAAATAGTGATTCTAGGAATATACTACAGCCCCCCTACATATTGCTCTGATAGGGATCGTGAGGAGAAGATTAGAATAACTGCAGCACACACAGAGTCATTCAAACAATCATTCCTCCTGCGCTCCATACATAAATGGAATGGGAAGAAACCATAAGGACTTGCAGAATCGGGCATAACCTCTGCCGTGCATCTCACAGTGATTTTCAGAGTAGAGGTGTAGATATGGGAATGAATCAAGAGCTACAGATAAAATGGCATTTTAAAAAATATTAATAGCAAGTTATACACTTAGGTGGAGAATCGCAGCAATGAGATAAATGCAGCACGGCAATGTCCGACCCGGGCATCTGACCTCTGCGAGCGATACCCGCCTACTGACATGGCGATAGGTGTTTGCACAGGTCAGGGGTGCATTTCCTTTCCCTCTCTAAGCATGTGCTCATTTCAAGGGTAGTTGGGTAGATTTTGGGGGAAGAGACCAAACAGCGAGTTCATCGGTCGCTTTAATTACGAGGCAGTAAACAGATGGATAAGATCTAAGTGGTACAGTTGAGCCATTAAGTGTTTTGTATGGTTACAAGAATCTAAATTCATGAATATAATCATAGTATCTTATACTTATGTATTTGCTGTTTATTAGCTCATCAAAGAATACAACGTTTGATGCATGCAAAATACAAGTTAACTGTTAAACAGTAAGCATTACTTTTGTTTATTTTGAAATACACGTTTGAGAAGTCTGTCACTTCGGTAGTAAATATCAGTCGCTAATGTTTACTTGGATCTCTTGCTTCACTTCATGCCAAGGCAGCCTGTTTTCATTTGTCAGGTCTGTAAACTCCCAGAACTACAGACCCTGATAGCAGCACAACCCACATATTCTGCATGAAGAATCTCTCCATTCAGAAAGAAGATAAGTGTTTGGTATGCGTTGTCCGGCACGCACATTATTGGCCCAATATTTTTCAATTTCCTCTTAAACAGAGCCAGATATCCTTAGATCTTTGACTTTTTCTATGCACATTTAGTAGATGCAGGGATGCTGTATGTAGTACTACAACACGATTGAGCAACCGCTCACACCAACAGTGCATTCGCTGAAGACAGACTTCTCAGTAGAGGTAGTGACAGAATCAAGATGAATAAGAAATCATGCTTTCATGTTTGAGAGATTCTTGAATCTATCCTTTTGGTGCAAATGTATTTATGAAGAGGCTGCCCAGTGCTGAAAGGTATGTGAATGTTGAAAACGTCAGTAAAGAATACCTTGGAATGGGAATTAGAGAGCAGAGGCTAAGTGTGTTGTAAGAAGGAAAAGGCAATTGGTAAATGTGGAGCCTGAAAAAGGAATCACTGCTGCGCACTTGGAAGTGAAAATGCTTGACTTATATGTAAATTATAAAAAGAGGAATTCGGGAAGGCCAAGAAAAAATGACTGGTGTTTCAGCTCCGCTAGTGAGTCCAAATTCAGTGTTGATGATTCTGCAAGTGATAACCTGGAGTGTGGCAGGCAGACTGCAATGCTGAAGACAGCCCTGCTCAAAAAGAGCATGAATCATGGAAAGAAGAACTGAGAGAAAGCAACTATATTGCGCCCAGTTATAATGGACAATACTTTCCAGGCAATATTGTTGGTTTTATATATACTAAGATGGTATCGGTTCTTTCAGACATGTCCGAAAGAACAAATACCATCTTAGTATATATATATATATATGTAGTTAAGGCTCACCGGCCACTTGACCATCTTCTTCTTCTGTGCGCATGCACAAACAGTGCCCGTACTCTTACGGGAATCAGTAACGCGCCATGAGTAATGAGTATAATGAGCGGGGGCACTACAAATGTAGTGTGGGACAATACGTTGAGAATGTGGGTTTCGCGGGAGGTGTGCCAGAGATAAATCCCTGCAGTCGCACTGTCCTCTGTGTCCTTGGTAACTCAGATGGATAGAGCATCTGCCATGTAAGCAGGAGATCCCGGGTTCAAATCCCAGTCGGGGCACACATTTTCATCTGTACCCATTGACGTATGTCAACGCCTGTAAGCAGCTAAGGGTGTTCATTTCATTGTAATTGTTGGTTTTGCCACAGCAGAGGGAACCAACAAAGATATGTAAGGAGAACGCCACGAAGATTTGCAGGTGCCCAGCACAAGGGAAACAAGACGTAATGATCTATGATTTTTCAGACGTAAAAATTAGAATAAATGAGCTCAGACCAATTACTAGACGATATTACTAAGGTTATTCTTCTCTGATCTCATAAATATACGTCCCCTGTTTGTGTTACAGTCCTATGTATAACATTTTTATTCAATAAACCATTCAATATAATACCCCACTACATTGCTTTAACTGTCTTCTTTCTAGCTTACTTTATCTTACAGAAACTGCATTAACATTATTTTTTCATAATTTATGTACATTGAACAACTGACCAAAAAGTATTTTCCAAAACATAAAACTCTAGACGAACTAAAGTTGTCCAAAACGGGATAACATTAGCCCATTTGGAAGAACAATTTTTTCCCACCAATAATTACTAATTATGTACTATGTCATAAAATGTACTCTCAAAGCTATCACTTATCCACAGAATTTCTTTGCATTTTTCGAACCAAAATGTTGTATGTAATAAACTTTAATCTTGAGAAACCGGAAAAGTGGGCAAAAGTTCGTCCCGTATATGTTATGGTAATCATACAGTGATTGATCATGTGTCTATGTTTTTTATAATGTGTGTTATAGATTGTTTGGTGCCTGCTGTTCATTTCATTTAAGCTGCAGTAATATATAACAATTACAGAGCATTGTTGCATTCCAAATAGTACACAGGTTTAACCCTCCATTACACGCACCGTGGACTGTGAGCCCGCAGTTTTATCTTTCCATCAACAATCACTTATAAATTCAAGATTTCCATTAGCGGCTTTTTCTACCTTCCCCTCGTTAGTCATTATTGCCAGAAGCAGCAGTCTCGTGAGGTGTGGAGTGTCTGTCCGTGTATGTGCATTCGTGTGGCGCGGTTCTATCATCAGTTCTTTTATGATGTATTGCAGGTAAGGAGGTTTCTTCCTTTATAGTATTACAAAACATGGACAGTTACGTTTAGAAACTTTATTTATTTATTTATTATCCAAACTGTCATACAATTATGAGCCTTTTCATTGACCAACACCGATTAGTGAAATAAGTTATACACTTTTTTTCCAGAAGAACGGTGGATGACGATCAGGTTTTGCAGTGGTTGGATGAAGAGCTTGGTAATGAAGAATGTAGTGATCTGGAGTCAATATTCGAAAGTGATCACTATTCAGATAGTAAACAGTCGCTGGACGAAAGTGATTCTATCGAAAAATTTGACTTGTATTTTGGGAAAGACGGTATGCAATGGAGCCATCGACCTCTAATCCAAAACAGAAGAGTATGAAGACCTCAACATAATATTGTCAAGCATTTACTAGGAGCCATAGGCGAAGCAAAAATTGCCAAGCGTCCAATTGATTGTTTACAACTTTTCTTCACAGATGACATATTAGAAGAAATTTTTCGCTGCACTAATATTTACATTGCTACCACCCGTTCTAAATATTCCAGAGAAAGAGATGCTGCAGACACTACAGAAATCAAACCTTGTTTAGGACTCCTTTTCTTGGCGGGTGTGCTATGAACATCACACATAAATTTACTAGATCTCTGGGCTGCAGATGGTACTGGAGTGGAGTACTTCAGACTTTCAATGGGCATAAACCGTTCACGTTTCCTGCTGACGTGTCTGAGATTTGATGACGTCAGAAACAGAGCTCATCGGAAGGAAACAGACAAATTAGCTGCTGTCCGATTCTTGATAGATCAGTTCAATGAAAACTACAAGAAACATTATAGTTTATGGTTCAAATGGCTCTGAGCACTATGGGACTTAACATCTATTTATAGTTTATCAGAACTATTTACAGTAGATGACATGCTGGATGCATTCAGGGTCAGATGTGGATTTATATAATACATTCCATCAAAACCGGTAAAATATGGTATAAAAATGTTCGCACTTACAGATGCAAGGATGTTCTATATCAGCCATTTACACATATACTGTGGAAAGCAAGTGGATGGGCCTTATCTCTGTGATAACACACCTCATACTATAGTCAAAAGAATGGTGAAATGCATATCCAAAGCTGGCAGAAATGTAACATGTGATAATTGGTTCACATCAATTCCACTTGCGGCTGACTTGTAGGAAAACGACAAGCAGACAATGGTTGGAACAATTCGACCCGTGACATTCCCCCATTTATGACAGTAGCAAAAGATCGTCCTGTGGAATTCACCATTTTTGCATTTAGGAAGAATATAAACCTAAGAAAGACAAGGTCGTTCTGGTACTGTCTACTTTACATGATGATGACAGTGATTCGGAAAAGTGCAAGCCGGAAATAATGACGTTTTATTACGAGACTAAATCTGGTGTGGATAAAGTTGATGAGATGAAATGTACACACTCTGTGACAAGAATTACCAGAAGATGGCCATTTATAATTTTTTCCTCTATTCTAAATATTGCTGGAATCAATGGATACATAATTTACAAGAGCAATTCGGATTCAACAATTCCCAGAATAGACTATCTAAAAGTTCTTGCCAAAGAACTGCTGCACGATTAGATGACAATGAAAGTCAATCATCTAAGTACACCGGTGAACATCAAGAATCGTATCAAGGAAATTTTGGGATTACCAACAGCTGAAGCTCTTCCAAGAACTCCACAAACAACAGCTTGAGGAAGATGCAACTTCTGTGATAGGGAAAAAAAACCGACCGATGAGATTTTCCTGCAATGTGTGCAATAAATTTGTATGCCTGGGACATGTCGGTGCATATCTGTGCAGTGAGTGCAGTGAAAATGGCAACCACCACGAGTGATTTACTCGAATTGACAGTGAGGCTCTAAAGTATAGTTTTCTGAAAAAGTTTCTCAACTAATTTACTTAAGATAAGTGTTGGTTAATATTAATTTGGAAAAACAGTGAAAAAACAGAATGAACGTAAATTTCAGCGAGTACAATAAATGTTCTTATTGGTTTACAGGTAAATTAAGAGTTAAAATATTTTATGTACACTACTGATGCTGAAATACATTGTGTTTACGAATTCATTGTTTTATTTATATTATCCAGACTCGAATATATTATATTTGCCAACTGTAATGTCAGTATTGTTCATGAAAATGGTATAAAACGCAATGCGGACTCTCAGCGCGTGTAGCGGAGATAAAAAAAAAAAATCGCGCTTGTAGCGGAGGGTTAAAACTGGTGTCAGCTTCGACTCTCCAAAGTGTGATCACCTTCCGTTTAGTCTAGACATACTGATTTGTAAATCTAATTTGATGTATTTGTCTGTCTTAAATCACGTTAGTGAACCGACAGAGCAAAGAGAGAAGTGCATCACGACTTCTACGAGCAAATGATTATGCCACAGTAGTGTTACAACAACGCTTGCTCGTACTGTTGGCACAATGCAGATGCCGCTACTACTCTGCCATCTGTGGGCCACACTGAGCAACTGATGTTTGGCACTCCGCTCAAGTGTAACCAAATGCAGTAAGTAATTTTTTTTCCTATTTTGAAGACCTTTGTTGCAGTGTGCGATTTGCAGGGGGGGGGGGGGATTTCCCTCCCTCTGCATCAGGCCATCCCCTCCTCTGGTTTTAGTTTATGCGTCCCAACCGGGGATGTTTATTTCCCATGCACTGGACTAAAACTTTACATATAGTTTAAATTTGTGGAGCCGAACACTGAAAGTTTTTTAATATGTTTCAGTTTTCTATCATCAGAATAAGTACAGCTTTTCACAAATGTGCCTCTACTTTTTGAATTCCCTTCATATACTTGTATGTAGAGGATTTTGTAAATAAGCTTTACCTATAATGTACTTTTAAAGATATAACAAGGGATGGCTTTTCTGATAGTGCATACACGTGAATAGTGAGTTTCGGCATTAACATCTATTTATAAATAGCTGTTTAACCATGCGTAACGCCACAGTCCAAGCTAGTAACATACATAGTTCTAATAACGCCCGAAGACATCCCCCCCACTGGTAAAAGCACAAATAGCACCCTGCTTTGTTGCCGTAGATGAAATAGACTCATATCGCAACTAAACCTATTTTGATCGTTTATGGAGTGGCTATAAACGAACGTGGATCTGAAATATTTAAACAGCATGTATCTCACACTCTCTTCACATATATGATAGTGGATGCTATATAGCTTCGTTACAAAATTAAAATAATCCCTTCCAAAACCCAGGCGATCATTGTAGGCAAAGCCACCCCTTCCTTCCGCCTCCTCTATTTCTACATCATCATCTATGGCCGTCCTATCGCCCACACCCCCACCCTTAAGTACCTTGGTGTCACCCTTGACCATCACCTCTCCTGGACCCCCCACCTCCGGACGATCCAAGCCAAGGCACGCTTCCGACTCTGTCTCCTCAAGTTGCTTTCTGGCCGCAACTGGGGTCTGGACCCCTCCACCATCCTCCATACCTATAAATCCCTCATTCGCCCTAGCCTTTGCTATGCCCACCCTGCCTGGATCTCCACTCCCCCTACCTTTTACAAATCCCTTCAGATCCTAGAACACCATGCTCTTCGCCTCGCCTATCACATCCATCCTCCCTCCCCCACACGGATCCTGTACGACCTTATTCCCTTCCCCCACCTCCTACTTTTCCTCGAACGGATACGGATCCTCTACACCTCCTGTAAACTCGATCCTCCTCACCCGCTGGTCTCTCCCATCCTCTCCCGCCCCCATCCACTGCCGCACCTGTATTTCCACATCCCACCTGCTCTCCATCTCTCCACTCTCCATACCCTCTCCCAAGGTGGCTTCCCCCAGCTCCCCCTCCCTGATGATGCCCTCCTCCCCTCCATCTACCCCTCCTACCAACTTTGATCACCCCTCTCTCATCCTGTGTGTGTTCCTATGGGCACCCTCTCTCTCCCTTCTCTTCCCCTTCCCTCCCTCCTCCCTTTTCTCCCCACTCCTCCCCCGGGCTTCCACTACCCCTATTCCTCCACTCCTCCTACCATCTCCTCTGCTATTGGCATCTTTGCTCTCCTCTCTCCCTCCCCCTCCCCCTTCTTCCCCTCTTGGCAGGTCCCTGGACTCGCACATGTTACATGGACATTCGCGTGCTGGAGATCATCGCCATCAGTTTCTCGTGTGTGTGCCATCGTGTTTGTGTTTAGTGTTTGCCGTCACTGTCCAACGTGCACCTGAGCCGTCGAAGTCGTCAGTGTTTGTGCGCTGTGCCAACTGTTTTTCGTGTGTTTCTTGTCGAGTGTGAACGGCTTCGTGTTTTTTGTATTCTGTCTCCTGTTTTTGCTCACCATTTTGTTCAGTCTATGTGTCTTCTTCATATTTTTCATTGTCAATACTGAGGCTGAAGAGCAGCGTAGGATGCTGCTGCCAGCCCACCTGATGTACAGGTGTTTAAAATAACAATAAAGAAAAAAACAAAAAATTTAAATAATCCACCCCCCCTCCCATCTGCCTCGGCTATGGTGTGTCATCTTTGTGCTGACATTTTAGTACAGTGTTTACAGTGAATGATCAGTGTTGTGTGTCTTCTCCGAAGTGTTTGCGAACGGCCATCATATTGTTGCTGGGTGTGATTTTGATATCTCTTGCGAACAGAAACCAGATTGTCGGCATGTTTTTTAATTGTCTGTCTACTATGTTCCCTGTCTGCTTCCTGTGTATTTTATTAGCTTTGCCAACCCCTTGCTTTATGTTTTAACTTTGCACAATTTTCCGCCGTTTTTACAATTTCAGTCATCGTTTTATCGCCTGCTTTTATTGTTTCTTCTCTTCTTTCTTACGTTTTAAAAATTCTGTAGGCTGCAGAGCAGCGTAACAAGCTGCTGCCAGCCCGCCCCCTTCGGGGGGAATCGAAATACAATAAAGGGAAAAAAAATTAAAATCATACTTGAAACCGGAATTCAATACTCTTTCACTATAATTTTGGAAAGATCGGGCAACGAACAGGTTAACCGAACTGAGCATCATGTGTATTAATAGGAGCTATGATACGGTTGTTAAACAGCTGCTTTTTCGAATCCGCATCGCGTATCTTGACATTGTCATTCAAAACTAGACGCTGAAACGCCTGAAAGTTAACGATCCTCAGCCATATTACTTCGACAGAAAAAGTAAAATTACATTTACAGCTTGTATTGTATGTGCGAAAATATGTGATAGTTCAGTGGCAAACAGATAGTAAAACGTAAACGGTTAGAACATCGGCACTGGATCAGAAAATGGCGCAGTATCAATAGTCAGTTGCAGTAAGAACAGAGTAGTGCAGGGTCGCCACTTAACAAATGACAGTGACTGCGACTACAGTACCCAATGCACAGCTGAGCTAGAAGCATCTCTGGGCGAACAGAGAGGTGAAGGAAGTCTGTCCAAGTTGTTGGTAGGTGTTTAATTTCCCAGAGTTCTCATGTAAAGAAGAACAATGTCCATGCCAGAGAGACACAATGGTATTACGTGCGGCAACACAGAGATCGTGTGAGAGGCCTAGGAAGTCAGATTGGAGTCTCGGGAGCAGCTTCAGTACCCACACTCCAACAAGACCAGGGACACACTACAACATCACGTTGGCACCATCGTGAGCGAGCGAGTAGCGGCATTCGTGGATTCTTTGTGCTAAGCGGTGGTCTGTGTATAGCACACAGAGGCTCTGGAGGACACTACAGAACATCAAAACATAATACACAATTGTGAAGCCTATGGCATCAGAAGTATTGGGTGGATTGGTAGAGGGCAAAAAACCGTGCAGTAAAAATCGAGCTTTGGCCTAGAGGACCGTATCTAAAATGTTTGTTGCCAATGACAAAGTAGCATCCAACACCATGGTCGGTCTTAGAGTTATCAGTGTAGATGATGGTGCTGACTCCAGCTTACGTGCAAAGTTCGTATATATAAAGCCAATAATTCGCCATAGAATGTTCACCAGCTAACCAATACTAGTGTCATTTATAGATTTCAAGAAAGCATTTGACCGTATAGACAGGGAAATGATAGATAAGGTCATTAGAGAATTTGGTGTTAAATCAAAACTAGCAAACTTAATTCGTGAAACACCAACAGGTACAGTATCTAAAGTCAAATTTATGGGAGAAGTATCTCGGCCTTTTGAAATAAAAACTGGTGTTAGTCAAGGTGATGGTTTATCACCTTTACTGTTTAACTGTGTTCTAGAAAAAATTGCAAGGATCTGGAATTCGGAGCTAAAAAACCACAAAATTGAACCAATAACTCTGGGAAGGAAAACAACTGGAATTAAGGTAAACTGCTTGGCTTTTGCGGATGATTTTGCAATACTTTCAGAAAACCTGACAGAAGCAGTTACTCAAATAAACATTGTGGAAAAATTAGCAAACAGAACTGGTCTCAAAATTTCAGCTGAAAAAACAAAATTCATTACACACATAAAAAATTCACCAAAGTACATAGAAGCACAAGTAAGTAAAAGAGCGAGAAAATATATTTAAATATCTTGGAGAAACTATACAACAGAATGTACTAGAAAAATCTGCTGTGGATGTAAGAATTAACAAAATGGAAAGAGCATATCGTTTGACCAAAAATATTTACAACAAGAAATGTATATGTAGAAAAATAAAACTAAAACACTACATCACAGTGGTAGGACCAGAATGTTTATATGGATCTGAATGCCTAACGATGAACTATAAGATAGACAAACTAGAGGTAATGGAAAGAAGGATTATTAAACAATAATGGGTGCCATGAAAACTGCAGATGGTTGGAAAATAAGAAGTAATGAGGAGATATACAAAAATATAGAGAAAATATCTGAAGTAATGGCCAAACGAAGATCAACCTTTTTTGAACATCTTTACCAAATGGATGGAAATAGACTAACAAAACAAATACTCCTATATTTCTGGAAGAAGAAATCGACAATAGCATGGATTACAGAAGTAAGAAAAGATCTTGAAGGAAACAAAATCAAAGAATCAGAAATAGCAGAAAGAAACCGTTTTAAAAATAAAATACTAAATTTGGAAGGCTTTCAAAGCAGAAGAAATAAAAAATCGGGAACAAAATGGACAGAAGAAAGTAAGAGACTTCATGGGGAGAAAATGAGGGAATGCCGGCCGCGGTGGTCTAGCGGTTCTAGGCGCTCAGTCAGGAACCGCGCGACTGCTATGGCTGCTATGGCAGTAAGGCTGTATTTCTATCAAACACAATGAAAAATTTGTTAACAAGAAGTCAGAAGTAGAAAACATCTTTAATAATCATTTTTTAAGTGTTGTAGAGAAAATAGTATCCAGCTTCTCATTAGAAAATGGAAGGCAGTATATGGAAGAGGCATTACCTATGCAAGTTGATAAAATTGAAATTCAACCCACCTCTCCTACTGATATTAGGAAAATAATAAATTCACTCAAAAGTAAAAGCTCACATGGAATTGATGGCATTTCCAACAGAGTACTAAAAGCTGGTTCCCAACAAATAAGTAGGATTCTCAGCCACATATGTAGTTGCTCACTGAAACAGGTGATTTTTCCAGATAGACTGAACTACACTAGTGTTAAACCATTGCATAAGAAGTGGGATGGATCTGATGCTAACAACTATTGCCCAGTCTCACTTCTGACAGCTTTATTTCTTGAAAATGTAATGTATTCAAGAGTAGCACCACATATTTGTAAAAATGTTCTAACAAAATGTCAATTTGGTTTTCAGAAAGGCTTTTCAACAGAAAATGCTATATATGCTTTCATTTATCAAGTATTAAAGGCATTGAATAACTGAACATCACCCATTGGGATATTTTGTTATCTCTCAAAGGCATTTGACTGTGTGAATCATGGAATTCTTACAGATAAGCTTAAGTATTGTGGTATGAGTGTGACCGAGCACAAATAGTTTAATTCATACTTAACTGGAAGAATGTAGAAGGTTGAAATTAACAGTACAGATAGTCTGCAAAAACCAGCAGAGTCCTCTAACTGGGGAGGTATCAACAATGGTGTCCACAGGGTTCCGTTTTGGGTCCCTTATTGTTCTTACTATACAGGGTGATTCAAAAAGAATACCACAGCTTTAGGAATTTAAAACTCTGCAATGACAAAAGGCAGAGCTAAGCACTATCTGTCGGCGAATTAAGGGAGCTATAAAGTTTCATTTAGTTGTACATTTGTTCGCTTGAGGCGCTGTTGACTAGGCGTCAGCGGCAGTTGATGCTAAGATGGCGACTGCTCAACAGAAAGCTTTTTGTGTTATTGAGTACAGCAGAAGTGAATCGACGACAGTTGTTCAGCGTGCATTTCGAACGAAGTATGGTGTTAAACCTCCTGACAGGTGGTGTATTAAACGTTGGTATAAACAGTTTACAGAGAATGGGTGTTTGTGCAAAGGGAAAAGTTCTGGATGGCCGAGAACGAGTGATGAAAATGTAGCACGCATCCAGCAAGCATTTGTTCGCAGCCCAGGAAAATCGACTCGCAGAGCTAGCAGAGAGCTGCAAATTCCACAATCAACTGTATGGAGAGTCCTACGAAAAAGGTTAGTTATGAAACCAGAACGTCAACTACCCGAGGCGATGGATCGGCCGCCAGGCAGCCCGTGACAGAGCACTTCATCACTGGCCTCCAAGAAGCCCTGATCTTACCCCCTGCGATTTTTTCTTATGGGGGTATGTTAAGGATATGGTGTTTCGGCCACCTCTCCCAGCCACCATTGATGATTTGAAGCGAGAAATAACAGCAGCTATCCAAACTGTTACGCCTGATATGCTACAGAGAGTGTGGAACGAGTTGGAGTATTGGGTTGATATTGCTCGAGTGTCTGGAGGGGCCATATTAAACATCTCTGAACTTGTTTTTGAGTGAAAAAAAACCTTTTTAAATACTCTTTGTAATGATGTATAACAGAATGTTATATTATGTTTCTTTCATTAAATACACATTTTTAAAGTTGTGGTATTCTTTTTGAATCACCCTGTATATTAATGACTTGCCACTCTATATTCATGAAGATGCCAAGCTAGTTCTTTTTGCTGATGATACAAGTATAGTAAATACACCCAACAAGCTAGAATCAGCTGAAGAGATTGCAAATAATGTCTTTCAGAAAATTATTAAGTGATACTCTATAAATGGACACTCACTAAAATTTGAGAAAACCCAGTTTATACAATTCTGTACAGTAGATGGCATAACATTATTGATAAATATAGACTATGAACAGAAGTCTGTTGCTAAGGCAGAATACTCAAAATTTCTGGGTGTGTGCACTGATGAGCAATTAAATTGGAAGAAACACACCAATAGTCTGCTGAAACAGTTACGTTTAGCTAATTATGCTATTAAGATTATTCCAAATTTTGGTGATAAACATATCAGTAAATTAGCCTACTATGACTATTTTCATTCACTGCTTTCATATGGCATTATATTTTGGGGCAATTCGTCATTAAGACAGAAAGTATTCATTGCACAAAAGTGTGTAATCAGAAAAATACCCAGATCCCACCCAAGATCACACATTTATTTCAGGAATTCAGGATATTTACAGTACCTTCACAAAACGTGTAGTCGCTTATGAAATTTGTCATTAAAAACCCATCCCAATTCAAAAATAACATCGAAGTGCATCGTTACAGCAGTAGATGAAAGGATGATCTGCACAATTCTAGATTAAATTTCACTTTGGCATAGAAAGGGATTAATTATGCTGTTACAAAAATCTTTGGTCATTTGACAAATAGTATTAAAGGTCTGACAGATAGCCAACCAACCTTTAAAAGCAAATTGAAAGAATGTCTGAATGACTTCTCCTTCTACTCAATAGATGAATTCTTAGGTATGAAGTAGTAACTGTAAAAAAATATTTTGTGTAATGAATACTTATGTTAAAGTGACACTTTCCATTATGAAATGTTGTAATCATGATCTGTGGAACAAGGATTAATGTATGTATGTCTGTATGTGTGGATGTCATATTGTAGTCGTCACTTAAGAAATGATTTTCGAAATTCCTTTGAAGAAGGGATGAAAGACTTCTTGAAAATATGTCACTATTAACTCTCACATGTTATCATCTCCGGAAAAACATATTGTATGCCTTGGGTCTTTTTTGACCCCAAAGTGATTCACGCACCGTTATGGTGATAAAATTTGAAATATGTCCACAAAAATAAAAATAATTAATTGAGAAACATATGCATTATGTTTATATTACAACTCCATAGGTTCTTAATATAATTAAGTTACATATAAGGTGTAATTATTTACTGTATTTGTTTGAAATATGAAAACAATTTTTGTTTGGTTTGTTTAGTTCCAAAAATTATTTTAACACAAAATATTAATAACTATACACACTATGTAACAATACTGTAATTTATTAATATTAAGTGTAATATAACTTACATGGGATTTTATTAGAAATACACTCACACTCTCACTCCGTGCCATATGACAATCATTACACAATACACTTATTCTAGCATGTTCTTTACAGACAAACATGACACCCATCACATTGTTGAATTCACTTTGACCTTGGGGAGGAATCACACCGGTTTCTTTTCAGATTTGGAACATTGGCTTCCTGGCTGTCATGTTATTTTTCCTTTAGCAAATCTTTGAAGCATGTGGATATTATTGCTGAATGAATGCGCTGTGTTCTGCACTGGGGCAACAGGACTCGTCATTCAATGTGAGTTTTAACTAGTTCATTTCCTAGTTCTGAGAGGATTTCTCTCCTCGAATTTTTACTTCTCATATCATGTAAAACTTCACAATACAAAACCTAAGCATTGAGGCAAGCTAAATCTGTTATATCAAAAAATACAGCTAATGACCACTTTCTTCTTCCACGTTTCACTGACTAATGTCTAGCCATCTTATCAACTGTTTGAACTCCTGACTTCGTTGAGTTGTAGAAAATTATTATTTCAGGTTCAGCTCATGCTCACTTACATCAAGTGTTTGGTGTAGAGTAGACAACAAAATGAGTGATTTATTTTGTGTAGGAACATAGAAAGCTACAACATTATTTTGTTGTGGTCGGTAATGGACGCCTCTGTTTTGATGGCAACTTTTGTTTTGGTATCTCTTTTCGGTTGGCCCAAAGAATTCCCCCAAGTGTCAATTTGTTAGCAGGAAGCTCTTGTCCAAAATCAAAACTTATAAGAAAGTTATCAGTGGTAATGATCCTACCACTTCCCTTCAGGTGATCAACTAAATCATGTACCGTTTCCCTTGATCTATTTCCCTTCCTTCAGCAGATTTCTCCGTATACACTTGTGCATTTATGAGATAACTGATCTCACAGCCTATGGCAGCCCACACTTTTATCCCATATTTTCCATGTCCATGTCCATGTCCCAAGGTCCAGGGACATAAGACGAAATGCATGCATCAATGAGCATTTCAAGCACAGCTCTTATAGGTTGAGCTTTTGATCCAGGAGCAGCTTAACTTTCTTCCCTTGTCTATCATCTAACCGGAGGTGCATCAAAATATCTTGAAATCTTGAAAAGCTCATTGTGACTCAAAAAATAGGTAAGCCATACTCTTCTGACCAAAATTCACTCGAAGGCTTCCCACGTGCGTTATGCAAGCCAACTATTATTAGCAGAGCAAAGAGCGCCCGCAGCTCTGAAGAATCAAGTTCAATCCAGCATTCAAGAGTTGGGTAGAGAATTTTATTATATTTTGCATGATTATTGGAACGCATTGCTATTACACTCTGCAAGTGATTGGTGATAAAAAGTCTGAAACAGTCTTCCCTTTGTAATATTATTGAATTTCAGATACTTTGTATATGAGATATTTGTCATAAAAGAAAAGGACAGCCAACGAGTTGTAGTTCGTAAAGATGCTAAGCATCACAGCGCGATAGTGAAGAGACGAAATATTTTTATGATGCACACCTATACCAAGACGCGCGTCCAGCGTTTAAATACTCTAAATAAACACTATGACCAGCTGGGCGCAGATATTTAAAATCATTGCCGCAGCGCTTGATAGCAAGAAGTTGCGAAACAGAAGAAACAACAATCTATCTTTTGTTGAGAAATATTCTAGAGACGTCATTATCCTTTGTACTTCTGGTCGCCGACATGTTAAAACGTACTACATAGCACTGCTACAAGTTGTATTTTTATTTTGTGTAAAAACTATGTGAAACGACGAACAAACGTTTCGGTAACTCGGGTGAAGATATAATGTACTTAAGAGCACGCAAGGACATTTAATTGTAAGAAGGAACGGACTGACAAAGCAGCGATTATTGGACTGCGCCATGTACAAAAGAAATATCAGATGTAAGTCAAGTATTCATTTTGTGTTTGTCTATGTCTAGAAGTTTAAAGCCAATTTGTTCAAAATATATTAACGATGCAGTGATTTTTTCTTATTCTTTTCTTTCACGAACCATAAATGATGTTCAAATTGTATATGAGCTTTGTTACAGGTTCGCTCTTTATCGAGGTGTCTCGATTGTATTTGGGGGGCGACTAATATGTTCAACTTCCGATCTGTTAATCTTTTTCTTGCGGTATTTCACTGATTTGCTTTCATTTCCATTTTCATATTCAGATAGGTCCCTTAGGTGTTTTCCTCGAAGATTCTGGTTGCGTGAAGGTAATGCTGGTCAAAAGGTCAATTAAGAAAACCCCTTTGCGTAATCAATCCGTACGTCTCCTGAACACAATCACCGAAGCATCGGTGATCAATTAATAAATTATCTCTCTTTTCAAGTCGTACTGAAAAACGGCCACACAGGTTAGTCGTAAGCACGCAACCTAGTGTTAGGTTTTTGCCAGTAAATATTACCAACCAACAGAGACAGCATCACTTTTTTTTTTTTGGTCATCAGTCTACTGACTGGTTTGATGCGGCCCGCCAATGAATTCCTTTCCTGTGCTAACCTCTTCATCTCAGAGTAGCACTTGCAACCTATGTCCTCAAGTATTTGCTTGACATATCCCAATCTCTGCCTTCCTCTACAGTTTTTGCCCTCTACACCTCCCTCTAGTACCATGGAAGTCATTCCCTCATGTCTTAGCAGATGTCCTATCATCCTGTCCCTTCTCCTTATCAGTGTTTTCCACATATTCCTTTCCTCTCCGATTCTGCGTAGAACCTCCTCATTCCTTACCTTATCAGTCCACCTTATTTACTACTATTTCTTACACGGAATAAGCAAGTTCCTAACGTCAGATGTGGCGCCCGAACAGGGACTTGACTTAAAACTAATCTGTTCTTTCTGTTTTTCGTGCACACGGCAAAAGAACCAGTAAAAAAGTACGTATGTGCCGAAAACCGCAGTACGAATCCACAACAGCAGTAAATAGCAGCGCGCAAGACAACTAAAGTTGAGTACGACATTTCATTTGAAGCTTTGCATACCGAGCATTCAATCGGCTAGTGAACATTCACTCTCTACACTTCTTTCCTTTTCCTCACACTATTTAATTTCCAAATTTCTCCTTCCGTTTGCTGTTAGATCCGCCTCTTTCATATCATTTCGCTTAAAATAGTTAAAAATAGTTAGTCAAAATTTCCATTGTTGTAAATTTTAGTGGATCAAAATGGGCGCTATCTACACCAGTTTCAGTGCTGTATAAGTGTTTTTCATTTATTGTATATCTCCAGTAGCCACATTGTTATCTTCGTGTGCTAGAATTTCAGTTGTTAATAACGCGCAAGCAATCAGGACGCGAAATCATTGGCGCGCCTGACAAGTGAAAATCGTAATTATAGATTATCTTTTCTGGCTCGTGTGGCGTAACTACGGTAAATTTAAGATGGCAGATGAGCAACCCAGACAACTTAGACCGCGCGCAGGTGTAAACGAACTTGAATCTGGTAGTGAAGGAACAACAGACGACGAAGCGACACGCGACGTGTCGGGGCCACAGTCCGCGCGAATGCTCATTGCCAGATGTACTAAAATTGTTTGATGATATGAAAACCAGTTTTGAAGCACACATGGGACACTTAAACAAAAGTGACAATATTGAAATGCAGATCAGTCAGTTAACAAACAAAAGCGATAACATTGAAGTTCACATGGGTAATCTTAGAAGTTAAATAGTGGATGTTGACAAAATTCTCGAAGATGTCACCGCAGGAGTAAGCACTACACTTAATAGGAAATCTGAAGAGCGAATACAATCCAAGGAACAGTACACTGAAAGTAAGCTACACTCTGATCTAAAAGGTGCAGTTAAATCCGCCACAGTAGAAATCCTAACTGCTCCCGGTATTTCTGGTGACACTTTAACCAGTGAATTAGGCTAAATCAGACAAGCATTCAGCCACGATCTTCCGGAATGATAGCAAAGGCTGACCAATGACATAGATCAGCTGAGAAGGCAAGTTATAGAATTGCAAGGTGACAGGCAAAGCGATTATTCGCTACCCCCAGAACAAGATAGTCGTCAATCTCCCGAGTATCAGGTACAATTCTCACCAACTGTAAATAATACGCACGACAAAGCTTCAACGTCACGTAGTCATACCGATCAACTGAGACTCGTTGAACTAATGCGCGATGAGAGTGTGCTGAAACACAGGATTTTCCAGCCTTTTATACCTGAAAAACATAATATACATCCCACGGTATTTCTAAAATCATTCACAGGTGCTTTTACAGAATCATGGAACGACAGACAGCCAATACAGTTCATATTAGGACATATACACGGTGAAGGATCAATTTGTGGTACTGAAATAATAGACAAATGTCACACCGATTTCGAAAGGCATTTATTGAAAAAATCTGGAGTTCTGGTATACAACAAAGACTCCGAAAGGAGGTCTACAAAGCCGAACCTTTCAACACCAAGGGAGGAGGTTTGGGGCCTTATTTCGAAAAACATCTACGTAAAATTCAGTACTGGAACACGCCCACTTCAACCAAAGATGTAATCATGATATTAGTCAAAACTTCCTGTGCCAATAAGGGATAAATCACTTACGCCTAATGTGAGTGAAGAGGATCAAGAAGCCTTTCTTTCCGTTCTTGACAATTTGGATCTGATCTACGAGGACGTGCGTGCGAATGCGCGGAATAATTACAATAATGGACCGCGCGCTTCGCAACAGCACGTTGCAAACTGTGCCAACGGAATGTCGTTCCAACATAACACGGGACAACCAAACGCTCAGCCTTACATCAATCATAATAATTTCAACCGCCGCAATGGAAAACCGTATAGTAAATATCGAAACCAGAATACATACAACCTGATTTAGAAAAAACACACAGCGACACTATGGTAGCTCATCAATAAATCACAACGGTAATCGCCAGTATCCGAACAACAGCAAATATGATGGAAATCTTCACAAGGGAAAGAAATGGAACAATTATAACGGGCCACAACAGTACAGTCAGCCAAGTACACTACTGGCCATTAAAATTGCTACAACACGAAGATCACGTGCTACAGACGCGAAATTTTACCGATAGGAAGAAGATGCCGTGAAATGGAAATGATTAGCTTTTCAGAGCATTCACACAATGTTGGCGCCGGTGGCGACACCTACAACGTGCTGACACGAGGAAAGTATCCAACCGATTTTTCATACACAAAATCACAGTTGACCGGCGTTGCCTGGTGAAACGTTGTTGTGATGCCTCGTGTAAGGAGGAGAAATGTGTACCATCACGTTTCCGACTTTGATAAAGGTAGGATTGTAGCCTACCGCGATTGCGGTTTATCGTATCGCGACACTGCTGCTCGCGTTGGTCGAGATCCAATGATTGTTAGCAGAATATGGAATCGGTGGGTTCAGGAGGGTAATACAGAACGCCGTGCTGGATCCCAACTGCCTCGTATCACTAGCAGTCGAGATGACAGGCATCCGCATGGCTGTAACGGACCGTGCAGCTACGTCTCGATCCCTGAGTCAACAGATGGGGACGTTTGCAAGACAACAACCATCTGCACGAACAGTTCGACGACGTTTGCAGCAGCACGGACTATCAGCTCGGAGACCACGGCCGCGGTTACCCTTGACGCTGTATCACAGACAGGAGCGCCTGCGATGGTGTACTCCACGACGAACCTGGTTGCAAGAATGGCAAAACGTCATTTTTTCGAATGAATCCAGGTTCTGTTTACAGCAGCATGATGATCGCATCCGTGTTTGGCGACATAGCGGTGAACGCGCATTGGAAGCGTGTATTCGTCATCGCCGTACTGGCGTATCACCCGGCGTGATGGTATGGGATGCCTAGGTTACACGTCTCGGTCACCTCTTGTTCGCATTGGCGGCACTTTGAACAGTGGACGTTACATTTCAGATGTGTTACGACCCGTGGCTCTACCCTTCATTCGATCCCTGCGAAACCCTACATTTCAGTAGGATAATGCACGACCGCATGTTGCAGGTCCTGTATGGGACTTTCTGGATACAGAAAATGTTCGACTGCTGCCCTGGCCAGCACATTCTCCTGATCTCTCACCAATTGAAAACGTGTGGTCAATGGTGGCCGAGCAACCGGCTCGTCACAATACGCCAGTCACTACTCTTGATGAACTGTGGTATCGTCTTGAAGCTGCATGGGCACGCCATCCAAGCTCTGTTTGACTCAATGCCCAGTCGTATCAAGGCCGTTATTACGGCCAGAGGTGGTTGTTCTGGGTACTGATTTCTCAGGGTCTATGCACCCAAACTGAGTGAAAATGTAATCACATGTCAGTTTAAGTATAATGTATTTGTCCAATGAATACCCGTTCATCATCTGCATTTCTTCTTGGTGTAGCAATTTTAATGGCCAGTAGTGTAGTTTCACTCCCTCTCACCAAATGAATTCTTTACATCCTCAAAATGCGACATTTTCTCACTAACTCAACCAACAGTGCAGGAACAATAATCAGGACAATCCGTCGTATACTTTTCTTCTCACCACCAGTCATAATAGCCATGGAAACTCTACCATTTTTTACACACAGGCGAACCAAGCATAAGAATAATGCACAGGACTAACACTCTGTCGACCTGCCTCCACAAGAGAAGTAATTTATGTGAGCACCTGAAATAAAATAGATTTATTGTAGGGGAGCAAGATTTGCCTTATATGTCAGTTAGTTTTAAGTTAATTGAGCCATGAACGGCCACACCCAAAGAGCTGACAAATAAATAATATAGTAGGGACATGGTGGGTGCCACCTGCTACCACTAGTTTTAGGTATAGCAAAGCTCTCTCCTCTTGAATGAAATAAATTAAAATGATCATTCGGACCAGAATGATTGCTCGTGAATAAAAGTTGATTAAGGTCGCTAACTCTTACGAGGTAAATGTTATGTTGTGTATAAGGAGCGTTTGACAACAATTTTTATTAGACCACATGTGAAAAGCAGCAGACAAAGACAGCAGCGTAGCATATAAGAATCAAATAAATCAATAACGATACAGGTAGCAAGAAAGACGTGCGCAACTCAATTATTTTTATTACAGTACAGAGAAAACCGTAAGCGCTCATAAGAATTTTACGGCACAGTGCAGCTGAAATACTTACAAAGATCATTTATAAGTAAACTAATTTAGTACCTGAAGTATCTATTTCAGGTCATCGAGATACGACTGGTTTTTTTTTTTTTTTTTTTTTTTTTTTGGAGCGGGGGGGGGGGGGGTGGAACCGATTTTATGATACCCAGAACAGAAGGTAGCTAATAGACTCTGTTCACTGCTGCTGCATGGTATAAGTAATTTTAGATACCGGTATGCAGCAACATCAAGGTGTCACAATGCAGAACTTGTTAGGTTCGACACTGACAAGCTAAATGATGAAAAATTTAGAAGAAGTTACATGATAGAAATTTCAAATAGGTTTGATGCTCTCAGGACACACGAAGATCAATACGAGGATGTAAATAAATAGTGGATCACTGTGAGGAATAATATCAAAGAGGTAGCGAAGGTCACAATAGGTACAATTAAGAAGAACAGGAGGAACCATGGTTTGATGAGGAATGCAAGAAATTAATAGAGGAAAGGAGAAAAACGCGATTAGACTTGGATAGAATGGGAGACAGAAAACGAGCGGTGTTCTTGAACTTGAGAAGGGAAGTTGGTCGTTGGCTACGGGCAAAGAAATGGGATTATTTGAACAATCAGATTACAAAAATGGTAACAAACAGTAAAACAAAAAACATTAGGGAACTTTACCTAGACAGGAAACAGAGAAAGTGGTCAAAATGGTGTAGACAGTGGCTGCTAAAGCGAAAGCAGTTTTCTCACGTAAAATTACTGCGAGATTTGAAGGGCGAACCTTCAGAAAGCCAAGCAGATCAAAATACCATAACGTTGGCTGGTGTACTTGATCTACTCTTACTTCAGATCATCTAGATTTCTGAACTTTGGATAACTCTTCTCGGTAAACAGTTCGCAAGGATTTTTTTTTTTTAATTCTCTTTGCCGAGGCGTCAACTGCTCGCAATTTTTCAATTAGAGCATTGTATGGTGCTGTCTTTTTGTCTCTGTCACTATATTCTTTACTTTTAATCTTCCACAAACATGGGTGGTTTCTATATATTTCAATGAATTCACTGACAAACTCTCGAGAACACTGACGAGTATCAGCCATTTTAATGCCCTGTGCGCACAAATACAAACACTAGACTGAGCAAACAGCTGTTTCGGGCCAGATTTGCGGCGATCTCCTGTCCACACGCTCCAACTTGTCTGCGCAGATGCGGTTTGAACCCACAGATTTGAGAGGTTTCGCTCAAACCTCCAACTCCAACTTCCAGGTTTGCACACACCTCAGGTTGGTGCAAATCTTCTGTTCACACGCAACAATCTGTCTGCGCAGATGTGATGTGCGCAGACATTTGCGCAGACAGATCGTTGCGTGTGGACGGGCCTTAACATAACAGTCGCCACACTCACTCCTGTGAAAGTTGTTGCCGTTTGACAGATTGAGCGACATTAGCGCTCCAAGCGGCAGGTAAGATGAACGTCAGACGCGTCGTAAGCATAATGTTTGTTTACATCCATTTCCTACGTAATTTCCGAATTATTCGAGTTATTTTCTTGCCCCCAAGAGTTTGTGTAGTATCAGAAGGCATAAATGTTTCTAAAAATGATTCTAAAATAAGCGGAAGTATGGACAAAAACCATGAATAGAGTGGCAAGCTACAACACATTCGTGAAGAAACACTTGTGACATTGAACAGAATTGCAGCTTACAATGTGGATATCAAAAGAAAATAAACGCACAGATTCACACGTAAGAAGCACAGACATGTACCTCTACATGCAAAAGCGATCGACAGCTCGTTTATCGTTCTGTAGGTCTACTGTGTTTGTCATTGTCGCCTGTCGCCACAGGTACGACCTTCATCTTTATATTATTCTAAGTGGGACAAGCAACTGCCAAATAGTGGGTGAAATATGTTGAAAACATTATAGTGATCTGATTACATTACATTTCACGAAAAACCAAATATTTGAATAATTTTCAAACAATCTGCCTGTGGGCATTTTCCTTGTCCCATAATAGTTTCGCTCGGAGTCTAGCGATCTGCACATTCTGACACTTCACACACTTTTGTAAGACACGAACAGCTGCACTTAATCTAACCACTTCATCGTCAAAGCAGGTCTGTGTTGATGATTCACACGAATCTGGCACTGATATATGGACAGTTGAACTGGCTGCTTCTGTGTCATAGGACTGTTTTACAGCTTTAGATTGACTGTCGAATCTTTGTGGCAGTTTCCTCTTCATCGTCAGCTGCGGTGGGTTATTTGGAATGTCAAACTGTGTGGGTACTGCATTCCACACGAGTGTGTTATTGTCTGCGTTCATGAACTGTTGTTCGAAATGTAGCGAAACAAAACCTAATATTATTGTACAGGTAAACTGGGTCTTTCATCATAAGGTCTTCTCGTCTGCTATTAACTAGCCATTTTCTGCTCCTAAAACGAAACAGTCATCATTGATACACATACAGTTTGCAAGTGAATCCTGATGATACAGTTTAGTAACATGATGGTATATACCTCTCAGGATCCTTAGGAAACCTAAAAAAGACAGCTGCGGTGTCTTCTTCCTGTTGCTGCTAAAATTTATTGCGCTACAAATGCTCCCGATGGTAAAAACCATTGTACAGGGTGATTCAAAAAGAATACCACAACTTTAAAAATGTGTATTTAATGAAAGAAACATAATATAACCTTCTGTTATACATCATTACAAAGAGTATTTAAAAAGTTTTTTTTTCACTCAAAAACAAGTTCAGAGATGTTCAATATGGCCCCCTCCAGACACTCGAGCAATATCAACCCGATACTCCAACTCGTTCCACACTCTCTGTAGCATATCAGGCGTAACAGTTTGGATAGCTGCTGTTATTTCTCCTTTCAAATCATCAATGGTGGCTGGGAGAGGTGGCCGAAACACCATATCCTTAACATACCCCCATAAGAAAAAATCGCAGGGGGTAAGATCAGGGCTTCTTGGAGGCCAGTGATGACGTGTTCTGTCACGGGCTGCCTGGCGGCCGATCCATCGCCTCGGGTAGTTGACGTTCGGGTTTCATAACTACCCTTTTTCGTAGGACTCTCTATACAGTTGATTGTGGAATTTGCAGCTCTCTGCTAGCTCTGCGAGTCGATTTTCCTGGGCTGCGAACAAATGCTTGCTGGATGCGTGCTACATTTTCATCACTCGTTCTCGGCCGTCCAGAACTTTTCCCAAACACCCATTCTCTGTAACTGTTTATACCAACGTTTAATACACCACCTATCAGGAGGTTTAACACCATACTTCGTTCGAAATGCACGCTGAACAACTGTCGTCGATTCACTTCTGCCGTACTCAATAACACAAAAAGCTTTCTGTTGAGCGGTCGCCATCTTAGCATCAACTGACGCTGACGCCTAGTCAACAGCGCCTCAAGCGAACAAATGTACAACTAAATGAAACTTTATAGCTCCCTTAATTCGCCGACAGATAGTGCTTAGCTCTGCCTTTTGTCGTTGCAGAGTTTTAAATTCCTAAAGTTGTGGTATTCTTTTTGAATCACCCTGTATGAATCAAAATAAACAATCACTATTCGCTTTCACGATCGCGCCGAACTCACAGTTCAACCTACCGGCCGCTTGGGGCGTTGCTGGCGCTGAAAGCAACAAAATCGAGGCGAAGTGTCGCGACTGTTATGTTAGACTGTGGTAGCTCTGTGTACGTAATATAATTAAAAATAATAATATAATTAAACTCACCCTAATAAGCATCGTTGTCGAACTCCACATCGGCGAAATCGGCGTCATTATCCCGTTGAGATTCCTTCTTCTTAGCATAAATGTTCGACGTGTTTATTGATGCAATCATTGCACTGGTTGGTTGGAACTGTACACAATTCTTCACACGCTGGGAAGTGAGCATTACTGTGCTGACTGTACCAGAATGTAACTTATTTCTCAACGGTGTCTTCACTAGATTCATTTTTGAAAACACCCGCTCACAATCAGCACTCGAATGTGGTAAAACTAATATATCTAGCACAAAGATTCCTATTTGGAGGAACTCTTGGGTACCATGAAGGTCCCTAGCGTTCTTTATGAACACCGAAAATTCGTCCACCTCTTTAGACCGTAGATTTTCGGGAAATTTTGCATGTGGCAATGCTCTTCACTGATCATCAATCATTTGCATAAGCCTTTTGCCTTTTGGAGAAATCCTCTGAACCGACTTTATAAAGTGGAATAAGCATCGACGGCCTTGCAGCACTTTTTGACAATGCTATTTCTGGTGTTAACCAACTCAACATTTTTAGAATAGAATTGTTGAAATCATACCGCTTTTTTATCTCACAACAAGATACTATAAGAAACTGTTGCACTCTGTGGCAGAAATCAGTCACTTTAGATTTTGTGAGACGTTTTCAGATTGGCTCATGAAATCCATTACACCTACACCTAAATACATTTGCGTATAAGGCACAAGTTGGGCTGGGTTTGCTGGATCTATGTCTGTCAAATCAGTTTTGTTGATATAATCAGGAGACACATAGCAGAGAAGTATTTCTTTGTAAGTTTTGCACATTCCATCATGCAAAGAGCAAATTACTAATTTCTCGCTTTGAAAATATTGATTCAGAGACACAAATTTCGGTAGAATCCACTCGAGAAATATAAAAAAATACACGTACAAAGTTGTCCCTGAATGCCTTTGCTAACTGTTCAGCTGCATACAGTCTTTCTTCTTCCCACTTGCAAATGAAAAATAACTGCAATGCATTCCATTGTTCTAGAATACGTGAAACAACAGTTAACAAAGATAACCATCTTGTTTGAGACGGATGCGGTATCTTGTGAGGTACATTACAAAACTGTTGGAATTCCGCAAGCTGGGCTATTCTTTTTGAACTATGCTTAAAGAATGGATATGTATCCCTTGCTGTGTCTTCACATAGTGTTGGTAATTGTTTGCAAGCCTCACTTACACATAGTTGCAATGAATGAAATATACATTTCTGTATAAAAATACCAGGAAAATCTCTAATTATTCGTCTAGCAACAGAATTATCTTTCCCCATCAGTGTGTTGCACCCATCCGAAGCAAGTCCTACTAAATTTTCAGGAGGAATATTATGTACTGACAAGGCTTTACGTACGAGATCGTACAAACGATTAACAGTGGCACCTTCATGAGCGAACTCTGCATTTTTCTCGTCAAACAGCAGTAACAACTGCCAAAATTTAGTATGTATTTTGGAGCTATCTTCATTAAAATACCGCACACAAATACACAAATTTTTAGTAGCGGAAATGTCGATAGATTCATCAATTATGAAACTGAACTCTGGTCTCCGTAAAACTTCATTCAGTTCATCCAAATGACATTTACCTATGACATTCTTTATCACCCCTGTGGCTTTTGTTCTACCCAACTGCAAGTTCTCAACTATTCTAGAATGGGGAAAGGCACTTTTAATTACATCTGTTAAGTGATTGGCTGTATTAATAGAGATGTTATGTTCTGCCACAAATCCACATAGCAATATTTCAGCCCTCTTACCCTGCTTATCAAATGTATCAGACGATTTTGATTGTGATGAAAAGTCAAGTTTCTTTTGTAGAGGCCCGACACATTTTACGTCACTTAAGTGTTTTTTCCCTTTAGCGTGATTTTTCACTACAGTCAACTCAGCACTGAATTCACATCTACAAACTTTACACCGTGCTTTACACGCATCATCACTAACAGGTTGTAGCCAATCCTTGAAAGATAAATCAGTCAACCATTCCTTTCTGAACTTTTGTTTCAAACGTTTTAATTTCAACTCACCACACAGCCTCAATTTCTTCTGTGGGGTCTGCGGAGAATCTACATCACTGTTGTCACTTTCCATTATTTTTATTTGAATACACTACTACAGTATTTATTTAAAGACCACCACACTTTAATTTCCCTTAAGAACAAAAAATTAATATTCTTTTAAGAGCACAAAGACAACTACCCGTGCATTCAAGTCCCAGTTTCACCAGCAACTGATGACGATGGCCTAGCCCTAATAGCTCATATTGTTGTGAAACAATATTTGTTGGGCGGTAAGGGTATTCCCCGGAAGCGAATATACAGTGTTAAAGAGTCGTTGGACTGTTGTGGGGAGTGGACGAGAGAAAAAGAGGAAATTGCTTATATTGAGTGGAGTATGGACTTAAATATATGAAAACAGATTATTAACGTGTGAAACTACTACAAGTATCAATATATTTTCATTTTAAATCTTCACAAAAATTATCGTAGATTCCGCAATTATCAGCAATGTACTATCGTATATCGTGTTCACGTTGTAATTGTCGTATATCGCGATAATTTATCGTATGGTTGGCAACGCTGGCGTGGTGAAGCCATCAAGTTACTATCACGTGACTATGACAAACGGACGCAACACAGAGTACGCTGCGCGCTCAACAATCCAGATTCCTTTGCACAACGAGCGCGGGCGCCAAATGTGTTACAAATAATTTCAATATAAAATCTGATAAAATCATGAGTTAAGCACTTATGTACCTTATAAAATCACCAAGACACTAATCTGAAAAGTCTTAAACTCGACTTTGACAATTGCTACCGAATTTATAGACCAGGCCAAGTAATGACGAAAACGTGTCGACCCAAATAAAACCAGAAAAATAAATAAGTACGACAACGAAGCACTGCTAAGAGAATAAGACCTTATGTACAAAAACAATTGTTATCCTTACCTAATCCACTTTTCTTTTAGACTAAGTTATTAGTATGTAAGCACATTCTAATATAGATTTTCTATCTTTCTTTCATGTAGGGGAACATGAATGGAAGCTCGAACATGTGTCAAGTGAAACAGAGACCGCCACCAAACGACTCAACACGTTGCAGAATCAGTCTTCCAGCTCCTGATACACGACGTATTTCCAACCACCATCACATCCAGTCAATCACTTCAACCTCCACAGTGAAAGTGATGCCCCACTTTTCCTCCACTGTGAAAGTGCAATCAATTTCCCTCACTCAAGTGCAGTGCTACCATTTATATCCGAAGTTCTACCACTCATACCTACCCAAGTGCAGTGAAACTTTTTTTTTTTTTTTTTTTTTTTTTTTTGCAGGTCATGAAAGCCACAAATCAGTAGTGCTACGTGTTTACTACAAAAAGTCTTCGTCGAAATCACAAAAAAAGAATTCCTCTAATATGTCATTGTAAAACAAGAATGCCAATTCTTTGTAATATATTTTTCCAAGAGTGCACACTGCACCCAGACTTCCTGCGAAGTCAAATCATTTATTTCTTTGTTATTTTTTAATATTTATTATGCCATGTATAATGTATCTATGTATGTGTATCTTTATCCTAATTTCACTGTCTCTTACAGAGAAATTGAACATTTTTTATCCTTGTATAATACATTAAAACGAGAACGGCTCAATTGTCATGTAATTACCCCATGAACAAGTTACCATCAATTTCAGTCGTACGAATATATTTACCTGTTATTCTTTATGTCAACCACATTGTCTAATGTCATATATGAAATCTATTGTAAAGAATTTTAGCAAGTAATACTAACTTGAATTACTTTTGAATGCATTACGGGAACAGCAGTGATCAATGTCTTATAAATAATTAATATTAAAAACAGTCTTGATCACGATTTATTTAACAAGGTGACCGGTTTCGACCACTACTGTGGTCATCTTCAGACCAGATTGGAGGGATTCTCCAACAGAAAGAGGTTCCTACTCAATGGTCTGAAGATGACCACAGTAGTGGTCGAAACCGGTCACCTTGTTAAATAAATCGTCATCAAGACTGTTTTTAATAGTAAATACTAACTTGATTCACGAAAGCAATAATATTACGACTACGCGTGAGTAGCAATCATCCTGACGGAGTCATCGCTCCCCGCGCGGGATGCAATGCAATATTATTGGATTTCAGATACTTTGTGTATGAGATATTTGTCATAAAAGTAAAGGACAGCCAACGAGTTGTAGTTCGTAAGGATGCTAAGCATCACAGCGCGAGAGTGAAGAGACGAAATATTTATATGATTTACACCTATACCAAGACGCGCTTACAGCGTTCAAATACTTTAAATAAACACTATGACCCGCTGGGCGCAGATATTTAAAATCATTGCCGTCGCGCTTGATAGCAAGAAGCTGCGAAACAGAAGAAAGAACAAACTATCTTTTGTCAAGAAACATTCGAGAGACTTCATTATCCCTTGTACTTTTGGTCGCCGATTTGTTAAGACGTACTGCATAGCATTGCTACAAGTTGTATTTTTATTTTGTGTAAAAACTATGTGAAACGACGAGCTAACGTTTCGGTAACTTGGGTGAAGATATAATGTATCTAAGCGCACGCAAAGACATTTAATTTTAAGAAGGAACGGACTGACAAAGCAGCGATTATTGGACTGCGCCATTAACAAAAGAAATATCAGATGTAAGTCATGTATTTATTGTGTATTTGTCAATGTATAGAAGTTAAAGCCAATTTGTTCAAAATATATTAATACTTTACGTTACAGTAATTTTCTTCTTATTGTTTTCTTTCACTAACCAAAAATGATGTTCAAATTGTATATGAGCTTTGTTACAGGTTCGCTCTTTATTGCAGTGTCTCCATCGTATTTGGGAGACCAATAATGTGTTCATCTTCCGATCTGTTAACCTTTTCCTTGCGAAATTCCACTAATTTGCTTTCATATTCAAATAGGTCCTTTGGTTTAAGAGTCATAGAAGAAGGTTGTATACATGGAAGAAGCCTGGAGATACTGACAGGTTTCAGATAGATTATATAATGGTAAGACAGAGATTTAGCAACCAGGTTTTAAATTGTAAGACATTTTCAGGGGCAGATGTGGACTCTGACCACAATCTATTGGTTATGAACTGTAGATTAAAATTGAAGAAACTGCAAAAAGGTGGGAATTTAAGGAGATGGGACCTGGATAAACTGAATAAACCAGAGGTTGTAAAGAGTATCAAGGAGAGCATAAGAGAACAATTGACAGGGATGGGGGAAAGAAATACAGTAGAAGAAGAGTGGGTAGCTTTGAGGGATGAAGTAGTGAAGGCAGCAGAGGATCAAGTAGGTAAAAAGACGAGGGCTAGTAGAAACCCTTGGGTAACGGAAGAAATATTAAATTTAATTGATGAAAGGAGAAAATATAAAAATGCAATAAGTGAAGCAGGCAAAAAGGAATACAAACGTCTCAAAAATGAGATCGACAAGAAGTGCAAAATGGCTAAGCAGGCATGGCTAGAGGACAAATATAAGGATGTAGAGGCTTATCTCACTAGGAGTAAGATAGATCCTGCCTAAAGGAAAATTAAACAGACCTTTGGAGAAAAGAGAACCACTTCCATGAATATCAAGAGCTTTGATGGAAACCCAGTTCTAAGCAAAGAAGGTAAAGCAGAAAGGTGGAAGGAGTATATAGAGAGTCTATATAAGGGCGATGCACTTGAGGACAATGTTATGAAAATGGAAGAGGATATAGATGAAATGGGAGATATGATACTGTGTGAAGAGTTTGACAGAGCACTAATTCGAAACAAGGCCCCAGGAGTAGACAACATTCCATTAGAACTACTGACAGCCTTGGGAGAGCCAGTCCTGACAAAACTCTACCACATGGTGAGCAAGATGTATGAGACAGGCGAAATACCCTCAGACATCAAGAAGAATATAATAATTCCAATCCCAAAGGAAGCAGGTTTTGACAGATGTGAAAATTACCCAACTATCAGTTTAATAAGTCACGGCTACAAAATGCAAACGCGAATTCTTTACAGACAAATGGAAAAACTGGGAGAGGCCGACCTCAGGGAAGATCAGTTTGGATTTCGTAGAAATATTGGAACACGTGAGGCACTATTGACCCTACGATTTATCTTAGAAGCTAGATTAAGAAAAGACATACCTACGTTTCGAGCATTTGTAGACTTAGGGAAATCTTTTGACAATGTTGACTGGAATACTCTCTTTCAAATTCGGAAGGTGGCAGGGGTAAAATACAGGGAGCGAAAGGCTATTTACAATTTGTACAGCAACCAGATGGCAGTTATAAGAGTTGAGGGGCATGAAAGGGAAGCAGTGGTTGGGAAGGGAGTGAGACAGGGTTGTAGCCTGTCTTATTGCGATCGTTAATGGTGAACCCATCGGTCATCAGAGGACCTCCATCTCATGTGTGATGAAAGTTGGCACATGCCTCTAAACGCACTTTGATTTACGCGATCCCCACCCTATCGCATGCTTGGTGTAAAATCGAGACTTCAGCGTCATAACTAAGTTAGCTGCGGGTATTTGTGAGGGGCTGTAATCATTGTATACACACTTACCCGACAGACGGGTGTTTACAGAGTTGGTGACGGGATGACTTGTAATTTTACATGTTGGACGCTGCTGTTATGCGTATCTGTTTGCTTGTAGGATGTACCGGCTGCTAATAACTATCATTTATATATACACGTGATGGAGTAATAGTATTATTTCTGACTCGTGATCTGGTGTGATCATTGGACTCGTATCATAGAAAGGAAAAGTTTTACGATTGGGTTAGAGATAGCTCAGCGTAGGGGGACCGTGGAGAAGGATGTATGTCAGACAGGACGGAAAAGTAAGCGATCTAAGGTTATTGCCCGTTTTTAAGTGCTGAACGTTCTAGTCTTAGGAGTGTGTGTGTGTTTATGTTCTCTCTCTCTCTCTCTCTCTCTCTCTCTCGCTCTCTCCTACCGGAACCTTCGATGCACCGATCGTGGTCTCTAGAACAATACTTTACACATGATAGATTGGATGATTTACTTACAAATGTGTCGAACTACGTTGTGTATAAATATCGCTCCGTTCTTGTTCTTCTTAACTGTATGCTATTAAATTAAGGCACTTTGAGATCTGTTACTATAGATCGAGATGGTGTGCTAAGCTCCAAGACTCGGTTACATTTCGAGAAATGTGGTGCACTTGGAGGGGTTAGGACTAGGGAAGCTCTATTCAGTCAAGAGAGGTGGAGTGTAGGTGCATTCGTCTGCTCGGTTGAGGAATAATTGGGTAGCGATGTTGCGGAATAGGTTGGTCAATGCCGAGGTGAGGATGGTCTTTTAACGTAATAGGACTAGATAGCTCTGTGACCGCTATATGCATAGAGATTGATCGAGTACTATGCGCAAGGTCTCAGAAATATGTATAGCGTTGTCTGGTATAGTTCGATTGTCTTTATGTGTTCAAGAATTAAGTGTAAATGGACGTGCTGAGCAGTCATCTATGAATGTTCGCAATGATACTTGCAAAGTAGAGGATGTATGGTTTTGCTATGATACCGAAATTAAGATAACAAGCTGTCACATGATTGGCCAGTGTTGGACTTACTGTAAAATGTTTTGCGGTATCAGCTATGATGGATAATGTTATAGATCGGTGGTGTCTTATACATCGCATCTGTGCATTGGGTACCACATTATGATTGACTGACAATGCTTGCTTGAGTTGGGGGACAAATTTTGGTTGATGGGCCGCAACTTCCAGGGTTGCTAGCACCGAAAACGGTGATCCCGTACTTGTGTGCAAAACTGACCAATCACTAGAAATGGAATGCAGAGTTATAAACTATTCGGTCACTGCAACATATGAGTTTAAATGTAGAGGTGGTCAATCACTTTCGAGGGAAGTGGCTACAACGCCAGCAGGCTCTACTGTTTCCTTTGTGTTGTGGCTGTTTTAACGGAACTGAAATGATGGTGGGCTGACAGTAATTTGGAGCCCGCGCGTCGGAAACGGGCGCGCTTGTGTGAGACTGCCAGGGAGTGCACCCTGATGCCATCTATTGGCGAAACTGGGAATTAGCGCTGCCTGTCAGACAATGCACTAAGCTCTCGGAGTCAAATGTATTCTTTTTCTTGGTAATTATAAGTTATTACTGTATAATTTAATGTTGTAAAGCGCTAGTAGTAAATTATTATGACTGGTATGGACTCCAGGGTAGTAAATATAAATATTCTTAAATACTAAATGATTTCGGTAAAAAGGTGGTAGGGGAACGCCCCCACTCTTGGTGATACGAGTGTAGCTAGGGGTAGCTGGAGACACAGGGACTGAACAATGGAATGGCCTGGGGAGTGTTGACGTGATCGGACGTGCGTAACTGTGCTCACGCAAAAGTGATTGTGCAACAGCGAAGAGGCGAATATCGTCGCCGTTTTTGGAGTAAAACGTGACGAATGGTTGTTGAAGCCGCCTTTATGCCACTGTGGCTGATTGTAAGAGTTCCTGTGCCCAGATTTTATGGCGGACGTGCAGTAGCTTATACGAGTGCTACAGCTCATAGTTCCAGCTGCCATTAAGGGCATGAGGCGTGAAGAGCTGCGTTAGCCACATGCATCTCACCACCAGCACCGACACGTCTATCCAAGGCAAGACTGCTTGCAATTGTTAAGTCGAACTTTGTATACATGTAAAAGGAGAATACCAGTTTTCTTTTATGCAAGTGCAGAGGACAGAATATAGTAATGAGTAAAATTACGACGCATGTTGTTCATTGTAAAGTGTAGTAACCTCAAACATAGTATAGTGAAATCAGACTGAGGCCACCATCGCCTCTTTCATTTACAATTCTTTTGGTTGTAGAATACTTTAGCGTATAAGAATGTTGAAAAGAGCAATGGTCACACCAGAATGAGTCGCCTATTTACAGTTACTTAAATTTTTCTGAGCAACCTTTCAAGTAAAGTCACTTAACTAATTCTGTATCAATGGTCCAAAGAGTAATATCCAAAATCCTTAAATAAGTTGAAGGATAGAATTTTGTTAACCGAAGTTGCATAACCTGTCTTGGTAGTAATTACCAAGCCAACTCACAGAAATCGAGAGAGTATTTGCTTTGTAGAATCATCTAGAATGATCAGAAACAGTAATATTCAGAATTAAGTTTAAATTCAACTCAAGCCATTTCACTTTGAAACGAGCCCAAAAATTGATTTATTCTTTTGCTCCTTCAGAGCTGGCGACCGTAGTTACAAGTATTTACAGGAGGATTCGACGGTAAGTCTGCTGCTCTCGTCGTGCTGATAGGATTATCCACTGCTGCTAGCAGTGGTGATTGGATACATAAGCTCACTACCAAGTTAAGTGGGTCAGGTAGGCAGTGTTACCGTGTGAACTGTAGTGCACTGTAGGCCGTGGATCGAACCCATTCAATCATCACAGCTCTTAGGGAAATAGTCCGGTTAGGAGCGTACTAATCATTAGGTAAATACTGGCGAGTAACGGTCAAAAATGTATACGCAAGTGAATTTAGCAAGGTCCACGTAGCACCTAGTTAATGTGGTGCAATGGCGAGGGTAGGAGTGGAGTAAAAGTGAGCTGAGCTTGTGGCAGCTGTGCTGGATTCAAATATTAACTACGTGAATTCACTACTGCCTCTTACCATTGGGACTGAGCTATTTACAGTTAAAATACGTAGCAGTAAGCGCAAAGGCGTGACAGCTACAAGTCCGTATTGGTTTTATACATACGGAATTGGGAAGTGGGTCATTCCGTCAGTGGAGGGGGTTAAAACAACCGAGTCAGTGGAGAACATACCCCATTTACTGATGGAAAGATTCAGCGGTTCGGTCGCACTGTCCTTTATTTAAAATCATTCAATGTTATGCTATCGACTGTAAGAATATGATTTACAAGATGCAAGGTATAGTTTCCTGTGAGAGGCCGAGCATCAGTCCGTGTTAATGTCTGTTTAGAATCAGACATTGACTTCGAAGTCACAGCAGAAAGACGAAATGCTCGGAAGTGTGCAAAAGCGTGTTAGAAAACACTGTTTGAACAAGGGTCAGAGGCAGCTTCTCATTCGCTTAGAGTATGGGTGATCAAATTTTAAAGGGGTCTCTGCAGCGTGTGTATATATAACATAATCTTGTTCATATAGGCATCTGCATTTTGAGGTGTCGGGACTTGGCGAGCTGTTAGGAATTCTTGGATGGTCGCACTCTGAGTTATTCGGGGAGAGTATTGTGGATTCCGTTTGTACACACTGCAGGTGGATTGCATTGGTTCCTTCGTGACTTTTTCACTCATTGATGGTAGAGGATAAAGATGACAAGGTGTTGAGGATCTGTTGTACTTGAACCTAGTTTGAGGCGTACAACATTGCGCGCATTTCTGGCGAATGGTTAAAACAAGGTCCTGTTGCAGTAACTGAGATCGTTCTGTTTATAGACTGGTTGCAGAAGGTAATAGATATGTCTTTCTCCGACTTAAATTTTAGAGATCATATGGCTGACGATAAATGCATACTCATCTATGCTTAAAAAGGGAGAATGCTTTTTTATTATTGAGTTTTGGCAGGAGTGAATATGGTTTTATACGAGGGCGGTTCAGAAAGTAACCTCCGATCGGTCACAGTGCGGGTTGTGGGGGGAGTAGCGACGCCATCTGTGCGTTCACGCACTCAACAGGTCAGTCGGCATCAAGCCGTGGTCGAGTGAACGTCGTACCTGCGCTAGTTTAGTTTTTGTGGCAGTTTGAAATGTGTGCTGCAATAGAAAACCCCGCCAAATGTGAAGTGCGTGCTGTCATAAGGTTTTTTACAGCCAAAGGATATTCTGCAGCAGCTATTCATCTTGAGCTTTGTGCCGTGTACGGACCAAGAGTTATGAGTGAAGGAGTTGTCCGTGAATGGGTACGTTTATTTAAAAGTGGACGAGAAAACGTTCATGATGAAGAGAGGAGTGGTAGACCATCATTGGTGACTGACGAACTCGTTCAGACAGTTGATGCAAAAGTTCGTGAAAATCGACGTTTCTCAATGTCGGAGTTGTCTACTGGTTTTCCACGGATTTCTAAGACTCTCTTGTACGAGATAGTGACAGCAAGATTGGGTTACCGTAAGTTCTGTGCACGACGGGTGCCCAAAATTCTTACCGACCACCACAAAACTCAAAGAATGGCCTCTGCATTAGACTTTCTGTCACGTTATGAGGACGAAGGAGAACCATTGTTAAACAGAATCGTGACCGGTGACGAAACCTGGATTAAGTACGTGAACCCTGAGACAAAAGAACAATCAAAGATGTGGGCACATTCAAATTCGGCTACCAAACCAAGAAAAGCCTCGCAAGATTTTTCTGCCAGAAAACTGATGGCAACGGTGGTTTGGGATGCCAAAGGGGTGTTGTTGGTTGAATTCATGGAACGTGGTGCGACCATTAATCGAGACGTGTACTGTGAAACAATAAAAAAGTTACGACGGGCTATACAGAACAAACGCCGTGGTATGCTGACTTCCGGTATCGTTTTTTTGCACGATAACGCCCGTCCTCACTCTGCTCGCAGAACAACGGCCCTTCTTGAGTCCTTCAAGTGGGACGTTATCAACCATCCACCTTACAGCCCAGACCTGGCGCCAAGTGATTATCACCTCTTCATGCATTTGAAGAAATGGCTCGGGTCACAGCGGTTTGATGACGACGAAGAGCTCAAAGATGCGGTCACAGGCTGGCTCCAGGCACAAGCGGGTGATTTTTATGCAGAAGGAATTTCAAAGCTTGTGAAGAGATACGATAAGTGCCTCAATCGCTATGGAGACTACGTAGAAAAATAGTGCAAAGATGTAGTTGTAAGATGTATATATTAAAATATTTTTATTTAACTTGGTGTATTTTTTTAAATCAACCGGAGGTTACTTTCTGAACGGCCCTCATATATGCGAGTGTTTAAGATTTGTGAGTGGAAGTTGTCAGCGAAGGGTGAATGACGTCGGGTTCTCTCGCTGGGGTGAGACACTGTTTACATGTCCTGTTGGAGGTGCAAGGGGGAGATAGAGATCTGCGCTATTCAGGAATCCATTTGTGCACTGTATGGCGTTAGACAATAGCTGGAGAGCAGGTATAGGGAGGCCCACTTCAGCATGTTGGTCCTGGGGGCTGAGTTGACGGCTGTTTAGATGGACAGCTATGTGGCTTCGACATGCCGCCGGCGGCACTCTGACACTCGCTTTGTAAGGCGCTATGGGATTAGTTTGAGCATTTAGTACTTGTTTCGGTGGTTATTGGATTAAGAACTGTAATATTGAAGGTCATGTCCTCAGCGGGTCCGCTGTGTAACTGAGTAACAGTGTTTACATATTTGAAGATATGTTTCGTGAATGGTGATATTAAGTTGATGGCGCAATTTAGCTACCACTGTAAAAAAATAGCTGTCTGCTGCTGAAAGAAAGAAATAAAGGGGTGACCTTTCCCCCAGACCTGATGGATGAGTTATTAGATAAGAGCAAGTGATTAGTTGAATGATGCTATGTGTTCAGATATAGGAGTCTCTAAATGGCGGGGCGAGATTTTTTTATGTGGAAATTTATGAAATATATATATATATATATATATATATATATATATATATATATATACACACACTCCTGGAAATTGAAATAAGAACACCGTGAATTCATTGTCCCAGGAAGGGGAAACTTTATTGACACATTCCTGGGGTCAGATACATCACATGATCACACTGACAGAACCACAGGCACATAGACACAGGCAACAGAACATGCACAATGTCGGCACTAGTACAGTGTATATCCACCTTTCGCAGCAATGCAGGCTGCTATTCTCCCATGGAGACGATCGTAGAGATGCTGGATGTAGTCCTGTGGAACGGCTTGCCATGCCATTTCCACCTGGCGCCTCAGTTGGACCAGCGTTCGTGCTGGACGTGCAGACCGCGTGAGACGACGCTTCATCCAGTCCCAAACATGCTCAATGGGGGACAGATCCGGAGATCTTGCTGGCCAGGGTAGTTGACTTACACCTTCTAGAGCACGTTGGGTGGCACGGGATACATGCGGACGTGCATTGTCCTGTTGGAACAGCAAGTTCCCTTGCCGGTCTAGGAATGGTAGAACGATGGGTTCGATGACGGTTTGGATGTACCGTGCAATATTCAGTGTCCCCTCGACGATCACCAGTGGTGTACGGCCAGTGTAGGAGATCGCTCCCCACACCATGATGCCGGGTGTTGGCCCTGTGTGCCTCGGTCGTATGCAGTCCTGATTGTGGCGCTCACCTGCACGGTGCCAAACACGCATACGACCATCATTGGCACCAAGGCGGAAGCGACTCTCATCGCTGAAGACGACACGTCTCCATTCGTCCCTCCATTCACGCCTGTCGCGACACCACTGGAGGCGGGCTGCACGATGTTGGGGCGTGAGCGGAAGACGGCCTAACGGTGTGCGGGACCGTAGCCCAGCTTCATGGAGACGGTTGCGAATGGTCCTCGCCGATACCCCAGGAGCAACAGTGTCCCTAATTTGCTGGGAAGTGGCGGTGCGGTCCCCTACGGCACTGCGTAGGATCCTACGGTCTTGGCGTGCATCCGTGCGTCGCTGCGGTCCGGTCCCAGGTCGACGGGCACGTGCACCTTCCGCCGACCACTGGCGACAACATCGATGTACTGTGGAGACCTCACGCCCCACGTGTTGAGCAATTCGGCGGTACGTCCACCCGGCCTCCCGCATGCCCACTATACGCCCTCGCTCAAAGTCCGTCAGCTGCACATATGGTTCACGTCCACGCTGTCGCGGCATGCTACCAGTGTTAAAGACTGCGATGGAACTCCGTATGCCACGGCAAACTGGCTGACACTGACGGCGGCGGTGCACAAATGCTGCGCAGCTAGCGCCATTCGACGGCCAACACCGCGGTTCCTGGTGTGTCCGCTGTGCCGTGCGTGTGATCATTGCTTGTACAGCCCTCTCGCAGTGTCCGGAGCAAGTATGGTGGGTCTGACACACCGGTGTCAATGTGTTCTTTTTTCCATTTCCAGGAGTGTACATAGATAGATAGATAGTGATATTCGACCGCTACTGACAACAGTTAAGAGCGGAAAAATAGGTACAAATCGAGCGCTGGCAGAATGTTGCGGCAATGGTAATAGTATTTAATTCAAGGTGGAGGAGGTGGTAAATGTGGACGAGGCTTGGAATATTGGTGTGAGTGTCGTATGTGCTTGATGCTCTGTATAAAAGTTTGACTCTTTAATTGCGTTTGGTGTTTCTGGGTGTGTGTAAAAAATAACTTTACTGTTGAAAGTGCGAGAAAGATGAGTTGATTGGTGTTTAGATAGAGGCTACGTTTGTAATTCGAAAAGAGAGGATGAGAATGGTAAATTGATTGATGGACATGGTTTGTGGGGTGATATATGAGTGAGTATGTTGATGGTGGGACGGGTGTGAGGTCAGGTGCGGAGGGAGGTGTAAATTAGATCTTATTTTTTTAACAAAATGTTGTAAAGTAAGAATACTATTGAGAAGGTTTTAGATGGCCGGTCACGCGACGAGGCGAGAGCAGGGATGTGTAGTTATGTTTAGTTAAAGGACCGTGTAAATTCGTGTCAGGAGCAATGCGCTGTGTGCTACTGTGCATAAAGCACTCCGTCTTCAGGCCACAAGTGGCCCATCGGGACCATCCGACCGCCGTGTCATCCTCAGTTGAGGATGCGGATAGGAGAGGCGTGAGGGCAGCACACCGCTCTCCCGGTCATTATGATGGTTTTCCTTGACCGGAGCCGCTACTATTCAGTCGAGTAGCTCCACAATTGGCATCATGAGGCTGAGTGCACCCCGAAAAATGGCAGCAGCGCATGGCGGCTTGATGGTCACCCATCCAAGTGCCGGCCACACCCGACAGCGGTTAAGGGGCTCCGGAACGCCCTATACTTGCAATGTTAAAATAACGCTTATAAATTACATCTTTCCTCACAAAGTATTTGAGGTAGGAAGTTGAAATTTTTACAGATTATTTATTGGAATATGGGCTACAACTTAACACAGGGATTTTACAAAATTTTTGTTCAGTTATTAAAGATGATTTTTTTTCAATTGTAATGAAAATTCACAACATTTTTTTGCAATTTTTTATTTATATATTCAAAAATATACAGTTTTTTGGAAAAAGGCTGTGTTAAATTATGCAGAAGATACTGTGTAACATTTACTGAAAGTTTGAAGCAAATATGTTTGGAAGATCCTTAGAAAACATGTAATTAGTATGAGAAAATAAAAGTTTTGGGAATCGAGCGACAGAGATTGGATTAACTTTTTAGTACATTCCAGGTCCATAGGATGGATTATCTTCATCCTCTGCAAACTCCTCCTCCAGCTTCCTGTCGTTCCTCCTCCTGTTTACTCTTGCTTGTATTTATAGACTCTTTACAGCCCTGTCTGCAGCCCGAAGGCGTTCCTCGTCTAAAGCAAGCATTGCTCGTACCATGTTAGAACCTATCTTCATTCCCATATTTCTAAATACCTTGCACCTTACAATGTTGCCATCATTGAAAGTCGCAACAGCATCATACACACCAAACTGAAGTGTTTCTATTCCAACAAATACAATCTTGGGGATTCTCGACCATATAACACTATTTACACTTTCATTGGGGTTTTGAGTTTTTCCGTGAATACACTTTTTCAACAGTTCAGGTGCTGCTAAGTCTCTGAAAATAGGTTAGCCACAACGCATACTTTATCTCACATCACTAAAATGTACCTGAAGAACACCGACGTTAATAATAACACCATTTGACAGCAGTTTAACAGCGCCACAGTGGGTCACGCCCATGTAGAACACATTTCAAAAAAAAAAAAAATTTAAAAATAGTTGTAGTCTTCGGAATTGAATAAATTATATATCTATTAAAAGGTAATAGTCTGCAGATTCAGAAAACGCAAAAAAGTAAAAATCGAACTTTTCATGATTTTGAGCCTTTCCGGAGCCCCTTAACTTCGGTGATCTCACGGGAACCGGTGTACCCACTGCGGCAAGGCCGTTGCCACTGTGTCACAGGAGGTAAAGAAATTTGCTGCTATGATGTATCTAGCGTATGGATGCTGTGCTTTGGAATTATGCTACGTTGATATAAAGTTGGCTTTCACCCGCGTTGGGTGGTCGCGGCTCGGGATTGTGACGGAAGGCGGTCCTGGATGGACGTGTGTGTGTGTGTGTGTGTGCTTTGACCGGTGACGGGCGCGTTGACCGCACCGAGTCACGCTTGCGGAAGCCGAGCAGTGGCTGTGCGAGATCTGAAATCAGACGGATGGGTGACTTCACGATCCTGCGGGCAGGGTGCGGAGTGGGGGGTACCTCAGCACGTCAGAGCGGGTCTGCAGGCTCTGCTATGCGTTATTAGGATAGTTTACGAGTACTGAGCGTATCTACACATCTGTGTGAGGAATTATTTAGTAGCAGTTTGTTACAGTGTGTACTGAAATTATGATTGGGTGCGTGTCTGTGGGCTGTGCAACATGGCCCGGGGCACATCTGGGTGGGTGTTTTATGATGGCGTGATAGATATACAGGGTGATTCAAAAAGAATACCACAACTTTAAAAATGTGTATTTAATGAAAGAAACATAATATAACCCTCTGTTATACATCATTACAAAGAGTATTTAAAAAGGTTTTTTCACTCAAAAACAAGTTCAGAGATGTTCAATATGGCCCCCTCCAGACACTCGACCAATATCAACCCGATACTCCAACTCGTTCCACACTCTCTGTAGCGTATCAGGCGTAACAGTTTGGATATCTGCGGTTATTTCTCGTTTCAAATCATCAATGGTGGCTGGGAGAGGTGGCCGAAACACCATATCCTTAACATACCCCATAAGAAAAAATCGCATCTCGTGGTCGTGCGGTAGCGTTCTCGCTTCCCACGCCCGGGTTCCCGGGTTCGATTCCCGGCGGGGTCAGGGATTTTCTCTGCCTCGTGATGGCTGGGTGTTGTGTGCTGTCCTTAGGTTAGTTAGATTTAAGTAGTTCTAAGTTCTAGGGGACTTATGACCATAGATGTTAAGTCCCATGGTGCTCAGAGCCATTTGAACCATTTATTTACGTTCAGGGCCGACTACAGAAACATTCATCTAGTAAAGGGGGTTTGTACTGTCACACGGTACTATATGGACGTGTTGTGACACCTGCGAGAAAATGTGAGAAGGAAACGGCCTGAAATGTGGCGAGACAATTCGTGGCTCTTTCATCACGATAAAGCACCCGCACATTCATCCACGTTGGTGCGTGACTATTGCACAAAAAACCGAATCACTGCGCTGCCTCATCCTCCTTATCCCCTACATCAGGCCCCTGTGGACTTTCCAAAGTTGAAAACCCCATTGAAAGGACGAAGATTCATAACGACAGACGAGATTCTTTGCGATACAGCAATACGCTTACTGAGACTGCTTCCGGAAGCGGAAACGGAGTTGGGAACCGTTCATCAATTGTGGGGAAGAGTATTTTGGAGGTAACAAAGCTCAATACGTAAAAGATAAGCTTAGAAAACTTTTGTGGACAAAGTTCCGGAATTTTTTTGAACAGACATCATACATGCACCAGATACATACGATATGAAGGATTTAGCAAATGTTAGAGCTCAAAAGAAATCCTAGCTTTTGCTCGTCAAAGCAGATGCGTGGATGTAGACTATACTATTTTAACACAATTTGTACAGAAACCAGATGGCAGTTATAAGATGGACATGAAAGGGAAGCAGTGGATGGGAAGGGAGTGAGACAGGGTTGTAGCCTCTCCCCGATGTTATTCAATCTGTATATTGAACAAGCAGTAAAGGAAATAAAAGAAAAGTTCGGAGTAGGTATTAAAATCCATGGAGAGGAAATAAAAACTTTGAGGTTCGCCGATGACATTGTAATTCTGTCAGAGACAGCAAAGGACTTGGAAAAGCAATTGAACGGAATGGACAGTGTCTTGAAAGGAGGATATAAGATGAACATCAACAAAAGCAAAACGAGGATAATGGAGAATGTAGATTAGGAAATGATACACTTAAAGATTTAAAGGAGTTTTGCTATTTGGGGAGGATATACATTGTAGACTGGCAGTGGCAAGGAAAACGTTTCTGAAGAAGAGAAATTTGTTAACATCGAGGATAGATTTAAGTGTCAGGAAGTCGTTTCTGAAAGTATTTGTATGGAGTGTAGCCACGTATGGAAGTGAAACGTGGACGATAAATAGTTTGGACAAGAAGAGAATAGAAGCTTTCGAAATGTTGTGCTACATAATAATGCTGAAGATTGGATGGGTAGATCACATAACTAATGAGGAGGAATTGAATAGAACTGTGCAGGAGTCTGGGGTACAACTTGACTAGAAGAAGGGATCGGTTGGTAGGACATGCTCTGAGGCATCAAGGGATCACAAATTTAGTATTGGAGGGCAGCGTGGAGGGTGAAAATCGTAGAGGGAGACCAAGAAATGAATACACTAAGCACATTCAGAAGGATGTAGTGAAAGGTGGCTACACTGAGCCACAGCGCCAAAAATCGCGCCAGAGAGAGTATTGTTCCGCCGCCTCCACTGGCAGTGCGTGTTGAGAGGTAGCGGCAGGCAGTGCTGGCCGAGAAGTTGTGGTGGACACTGCTTGTAGTGGAAGTTGAGATGAGATAGTGCAGAGTGTTGTTCCATGTTTTATGCAGTGGTTTGATGGGAGAGATAGCAGATGTTGTTCCAATGGAGATATTGTAATGATCTGAGTGCTTTTCGTCAATATAAATTAAGGTAACTAACTACTGTTCTTATTTTCTTATTATCTGTGTGTCCTGAATAATGCTTCATTACAGGTTCAGTCAACAAAGCATCAGGCTTGTGTTCTTGTATTAGAGTGTAATTTTGGTTTTCTTGCACAGTTATAGTATTTCTAATTTTCCTTTATCATGTCAGTATAATTGATATTTAAAAATTCTTGTCTTGTTGAAGAAGAACCGTGCCAGATGTGCGTTGAATCATACTACCACATACAGAACAGTTACACTTGTGCTTGTTGGATTCGTAGATTTTATAGTTGCTGGGGACTTAATTAATTAATTGTGTTAACAGAAAATTTTCGTACATTCTTTGTTGTCATTCTATGCAGTCAGATAGCGTAACAATTACTAGTCAGGGCCAGCCGTTTACGAGACTTGCGTAATCGGACTTACAGCTACTAAAAAGAATTTGCATTTCATTTTTATTAAGCCCCCATGCACGTGGCGACCGCTGCTTCGGATCGTCCCTTGGAATTCTTCTGATTGTAAAAATAGTAGACAGTAGTATTATTGTAGTAATTACATAATAGTTTACAGAAATATCATGTGGTTAAACAATTCAATCGATAACGTCAGCAATGACGAATATGAGCAGGTAAGAGTCTTATAACTTTCACAAACAGTAATACCCAAAAATCAGTTAATACAAAGATTCACAACAAGTAGTTCACAGATCCAGCAGTAGCACCCAGCACTGTTGAATAGGTGCAGACACCATCAAGTGACATTATGTCAGTAGAAGCAGTTCCATCAGTGGCACCCAGCATTGTGGAACAGGTGCAGACTCCAACAGGTGACATTATTTCAATAGATGCAGTCCATCAGTGGCACCCAGCATTGTGGAACAGGTGCAAACAGCAACAGGTGCCATCATCTCAGTAGAATCAGTCCATCAGTGGCACCCAGCAATGTTGAGCAGGTGCAGACACCAAGAAGTGACTTCATTTCAGTAGAAGCAGTCCATCAGTGGCACCCAGCATTGTGGAACAGGTGCACACTCCAACAGGTGACATCATCTCAGTAGAATCAGTCCATCAGTGGCACCCAGCATTGTGGAACAGGTGCATAATCCAACAGGTGACATCATTTTAGTAGAAGCAGTCCATCAATGGCACCCAGCAATGTTGAACAGGTGCTACAGCAACAAGTGACACCATCTCAGTAGAATCAGTCCATCAGTGGCACCCAGCAATGTTGAGCAGGTGCAGACACCAAGAAGTGACTTCATTTCAGTAGAAGCAGTCCATCAGTGGCACCCAGCAATGTTGAACAGGTGCTACAGCAACAAGTGACACCATTTCAGTAGAAGCAGTCCATCAGTGCCACCCAGCATTGTGGAATAGGTGCAGAATCCAACAGGTGACATCATTTTAGTAGAAGCAGTCCATCAATGGCACCCAGCAATGTTGAGTAGGTGCAGACAACAACAGGTGACATCATTTCAGTAGAAGCGGTCCATCAATGGCACCCAGAATTGTGGAACAGGTGCAGACAGCAAGAAGTAACATCATTTCAGTAGAAGCAGTCCATCAATGGCACCCAGCAATGTTGAGTAGGTGCAAACAGCAACAGGTGACATCATCTCAGTAGAATCAGTCCATCAGTGGCACCCAGCATTGTGGAACAGGTGCAAACAGCAACAGGTGACATCATCTCAGTAGAATCAGTCCATCAGTGGCAACCAGCAATGTTGAGTAGGTGCAGACACCAAGAAGTGACTTCATTTCAGTAGAAGCAGTCCATCAGTGGCACCCAGCATTGTGGAGTAGGTTCAGACTCCAACAGGTGACATCATTTCAGTAGAAGCAGTTCATCAGTGGCACCCAGCATTGTGGAGTAGGTGCAGACCCCAACAAATGACATTAAACAACTATCACTGATTACACTGTTCCTAAGCACAAATTAAACATGTCCTAGTGGCACCAATCATGTAGAAACAGTACAAGTAACAGTCCATAATTTCATCCCTACTCAGACAGTTCAAGCATGAACAATAGTTTGAATACACTTACAAATGCTTTTACAATGCTTTTACACTAAACATACAAATCGTAACAAACACACAAATGATATCAGATAATTGTTATATTACTATTACAAATACACAAACATCAGTTAATATTTTTGGGTGTCAGTGCAAGCCACTACAAACAAATAAAATAATATTTAGGAGATAGGTGGGTAGGATTAGGAAAGGAAAACACACAAAACACACTCACTCATCTTTCATCCACATTAAGTACTACTGTGTAATTGTATAGTGTTAACTGTCTGAATCCACTTCTGTCGAATTTCATGTTCATCATGTGTATCAAGTAGTAGTGACAGCAATGTATAACAGTCAATAATAGTTAAGTCAACGTCATAGTCATCATGTCAAGACCAATGTTTGCCAAGCCAGATCAAAATGTACGGTTGTTGAACAACTGTCAGTGTGCCAAGATATGCAACTTCCTCTCTCCAAAAAAAAAAAAAAATACATGCTGCTTAGTGATTTAACAAAGTGTGTGTAGACAATCTTCCTTCCATTTTAGTGCTCTAGTCTGCTATCTTCATCCTCCTTGTTCCATATAGACCAACAACAAAAAAAATATGCACCTCACTTATTATACCTCTTATACCCATACTCCAATCAACTTCATGCAATCTCAATACCTCCATAATACCTCTTCAATACGTCGACATATAAACCTTAGCACCAACATCATTTCACTTCCATAACAACTCTTTCCTCAAGTCACTCTCCTCGAATAAGTACAGATAAAATCCTAATGCAAACCTCCTCATCCCATACAATCCGAAGACACACTGTCAACACACAACCTCTGTGTAATCCATCTGACCAAAATCTTCTACTCATTATGAATTATAAACAAAGAATGCATACATGACCTCTAACAGACTTAGTTCGAATAACCCTCAGTAATTAAGTACGATTACGGAGTGTGAATGATCATAATATTTCACAGTGTGTACACCACTTCAAGAATTATGGCAAACAGAAGCAAACATGTGGAGTATTTCTTGTGTCAAGTGTCACATCCTCTTTCAATTGCTCACGAAAAATGCAGTGTAATAACTGTGTTGGTATGTCATGTCGTTAGCTTCCTTCCTATTAGCATAAATTTATACAGCTTTCATAAAACCTCCAGCTCATGTGACTTCTATGACGTTTCTTGTACTAAAGTCGCTCGTCGAATTATTGCAGTTCATTTTCTTATGTTAAAATATAAGGCACTGAGCGTAAGCAAAACAAGCAACAGCGAGTAAACGTACCAGTAGTGAACAGAATGTCAACAAGTGGATGCAGCACAATTCTTACAACGAGGCTCTGCCAAGCGAACAATTTGTAACTAGTACCATAGTGTAACCTAAACTCTATGTTCATACACAGTATAATAGCATTTCTATATACAAAATTAAAGAGTAATTGTGACAACAAACAGAAATGTATAAATATGCAATCCATACGCATAGCAGCAAACATATCTTACGTAATAAACAGGTCATCAGCATCGTATAACCATAAGCAAATAAATGTTCATATGTAAGCTAATAAATAAACATGAAGGCGCAAGCAAATAAGTAAACATGAAGGCGCAAGCAGATAAATCACAAAGTATAATTTACATACCTAACCACATCAGCACAATTAATCAGGTGACAATTATAATTTAAATAAATAGGCACAGCAGGCACATAATTAAAAATATGACATCAGTGAAAAAGCAGTGCAGCCAAGCGATGCATAATATACACAAGTTACAATCCAGTACATTAATAAAAATTGTTAAAATCAGTTAACGTACGCAAGCACGTCGCTTCACAAGCAAATTCATAGAACATGTAATTAGCACAAAGTATGAATCACGTAATCGCGCAGCAAATTACGTCTAAGGTACGTACCTAAGTGGAAATATGTTACCTGAAAAATAAACTCAATTAATAATTACCTTTCTAGTTTATTACTTTCTTCTTCGAAATGACATTTTTCCTGAAATTTTCTCGATAGCAAGTCGTCTTAACGTCGGACACGCACAAAATTTACCTGAAGTTCTTAAATACCTTATAGAACCGTCTCCTGAAAAATACTGAATGTTAATAACAGAATTCAACAAGTCACTATAGCTTTATACTGAATTTAGTTGGAGAAATTAGACTGTATTTATTTACGGCTGTCAGTGCATTCGCACTGAGCGCTCGATCAGCTGTTGGCGCGTGACGTAGGAAGTGATTGTTTGCGGTCAACGACTGCCTTTAGCGGCGCGCGCAGACTTGACTGTTGCTTTGAGTATACGCCGCCGCCAAAACACAGCGCGGTGTCCTTGTACTCTCCGCATGTTTACATGTAGCTGTTAGTTTCTCACCAGTATGTCATTCTACAAAAATTTTTCAAAAGTATATCATTCCACAAAAATTTTAACGTTAGATATATGATGTATTCCCTTAGAGCGTCGTGATTTAAGAGTTTCTACTTCGACAGTGTTATCATGAATAATTTTACGAATTCTATATGGACCGTTATAAAGCAGAAAAAATTTGCGACACAAGCCCTTTCCTTTGTGAGACAATCGATGAGACTTAATTAACACCTTCTGACCAACTGACAAGATTTTTGAACGACCAGGACGCTTAGCTGATTTCTCTCTTCTAGCAGCTGCAAATGCAATATTTTGCAGAGCCAGATTCACAACTTCAGAATGCCGCAGTTTCCGTGAAGGCGGCAAAGGAACGATTTCAGATATGCGATTTGTCGGTGCTTTGTTTTTTAATATCAGTATAGGTGGTAAAGAAGTTGAGTCGTTAGGAAGTTCATTCAGAATGTTTTGAAAAATATGAAGATACTGATCCCACGTTCTGTGATTCTGATGACAATAAAGACGACACAATTTATTGATTTCCTTCATCCATCTCTCTGAAGCGTTAGATTGAGGGTGAAAAAGTGAAATGAAAATTGGTTTAATTTTACGACGCTGTAGAGTACGAAGCCAAATTTTAGAACGAAACTGTGATCCATTATCTGATATAACCTTATCAACATGACCCACTTCTTTAAGAAAATGGTTAATGAAAGCGTTAGATACTGAACGAGCTGTTGCTTTGCGTAACGGTGTAAAACACACATATTTTGATGTCAACTCCACTGCTACGAAAATGTACGCAAAACCATTAGTAGATCGAACCACTGGACCGAACAAATCAACTGCAGCCATGTCCTTTAATTTTGCTGGAATTATAGGAAACAACGGTGCTCTGTGAGAAACTGTCGGCGGTTTAGCCTTTTGACATAATTTGCATTTGGCAAGAACAAATCGAATACGTTTTTCCATATTATTGAAGTAGCAATTTTCTCGTAATTTATGAAAGCATTTTCTGGGACCAAAGTGTGCATAACTGAAATGCGTATACCAAATCAGCTTATTAACCCACTCATCAGGAATACAAACTAACCAAACAGAGTTGTCGACCGATTTTCGTTTAAAAAGAACTTTCCAGATAGATCGCAAAAACGAGGTGTGGCCAAATCGTCCAATTTAACAAAGCTTCGAAGAAAATTACAGTCACCAAGGAAACTACGAACGTCACGTTTTGTAGTAGGAACAGCATAATTACGAAGAGCGTCAAGTTTTTCTGGATCAGGAAGAATACCTTCTGTAGAAATAATGTGACCGAGAAATTTCACCTGTGAACGTCCAAATTCAGATTTTTCCAAGTTCACTGTAATGCCAACTCGTGCAAAAATACGTAATAATGAATCCAAAATTTTGTTGTGCTCACTCTAAGAATGTTTAGCAATAAGAATGTCAACATATGAAGTAATATTGTCACGAAGATAAACAGGTAAAATTTCGTTTAAGCTACGAATGAATGCTGCTGAAGGTAAAGTCCAAACGGTAATTTACGAAATCACTTTTAGGTAAAATAGTCATATCAGGTTATTGTTTACTACTGTCTAGATAGATTGATAGTCGAAGAGTTGTTTTGACAGATGCAAAGAATAGTAAAAGAGTAGGCAGCGGTACAGAAAACTAAAAGAGAAATAGCACCACTACAGCTCGAGGCCCTGTGCACGCTACGGCACATATTCACTTAAGAATAGTGAATCCCCTGAGGACATTAATAGCTGCACATAATTTCTAGTTTTTGACTTGGTGGCAAATTTGGCGGAAGTGCGTACGTAAACTGATCTATCCATGAACATGGATGTATCTCATTCTTAGAATTACGAAAGATCTTAAATTTCCGAACAGTTAAAAAGTGTTTATAGTCAAAGTTTTCGCCTCGTGGCGACAAAGACCTACCGCGTCTGTCCCAGTCCCAATGTCGATTATTGTCAAGTTCGCGCGCCTGGCGCTCTCTTGTTGCATCCCGTAAATGAAATAAATTGCTTTCTTCAAACCCTTCTGCTATTTGTGATTCTAAATTCCTTCTGCTGTCTTTTCCTACGATTTCGCCTTCAATTTGTTTGACTTGCTTTCGTAATGCCTCCACTTCCCTTTTAACGCGTTCATTAAATTTTCCCTGATTTTCAACATGTTTATTTATGTTCTGGTACTCTTCGGTTTCTGAAAATGGCAATGGAGCTGTGTCATCTGAATCTCTGTCCCCATTTAAACTAAGATTTGTCAATTTATCTGAAATCTCCTCCACTCTTTCCAATAAGTTTACGTCTTCCGTAAGTGTCACGACTCGGGTTTCGGTATTGTCACATTTAGTAGTTAACTGTTCACACTGTTGCGTTAAGTTATTCATTCTGTCATTTGGTACGGATTCCTCGGTTCTTTCAATTATTTCTTCCTTATCGTGTGCACGTTGTAAATTTAATTCTGAAAATTTCTGTACTATCACGCGATCTTTTTCTTCCTGTTCTCTGTCCTGTTCCTCTTGTCTAATTCCTATTGAAATTAAACTATTATTGTGAGCATTCAAAATCGGTTGTACTTCTCTAATTTCTTTCTTTGATTCGTCTTTCATGTTTTTGAAACATGTCCCTGTTCGTGAGCCTAACTGTGTTTCCATTGTTTCCCTATCTGTTTTTAATTCAGATCGTATCTGCTCCATTATTCCCATTTGTGAGTCTAACCGTGTTGTCACTGTTTTTAATTCAGATCGCAAATTTAATATTCCACTCATCAACCGCTGCATATCTTCTGTCGTTAATCTCGTATTCTGAGAATTTTTCGATTGAGAAAAATTTTGAACTGTTTCCGGACTATTTTCCCGACTGATTAAATTGTTTTCCACTTCATTATTCATGATACTGTTTTCCTCTGTTGGCGAGTTCGCCATGTTAACAATTTCGTTATTCTGACTATTCATCATTTTCGCCTTTTTCATCGACCGCGTAATCTTTTACAAAATATACAAAACTCGTCAGTATATGAAAATTACACACAATGACACTTTATCATCAACAATACCATTCACACGAAATGCTTCCTTCAAACACGATTAACGAACAATAGAAGAATAACAATCACCAAATCTACACATGCAATACAAACTACAATTACTAAACTACAAATTACTACAATAATACTACTGTCTACTATTTTTACAATCAGAAGAATTCCAAGGGACGATCCGAAGCAGCGGTCGCCACGTGCATGGGGGCTTAATAAAAATGAAATGCAAATTCTTTTTAGTAGCTGTAAGTCCGATTACGCAAGTCTCGTAAACGGCTGGCCCTGACTAGTAATTGTTACGCTATCTGACTGCATGGAACAACAACAAAGAATGTACGAAAATTTTCTGTTAACACAATTAATTAATTAAGTCCCCAGCAACTATAAAATCTACGAATCCAACAAGCACAAGTGTAACTGTTCTGCATGTGGTAGTATGACTCAACGCACATCTGGCACGGTTCTTCTTCAACAAGACAAGAATTTTTAAATATCAATTATACTGACGTGATAAAGGAAAATTAGAAATACTATAACTGTGCAAGAAAACCAAAATTACACTCTAATACAAGAACACAAGCCTGATGCTTTGTTGACTGAACCTGTAATGAAGCATTATTCAGGACACACAGATAATAAGAAAATAAGAACAGTAGTTAGTTACCTTAATTTATATTGACGAAAAGCACTCAGATCATTACAATATCTCCATTGGAACAACATCTGCTATCTCTCCCATCAAACCACTGCATAAAACATGGAACAACACTCTGCACTATCTCATCTCAACTTCCGCTACAAGCAGTGTCCACCACAACTTCTCGGCCAGCACTGCCTGCCGCTACCTCTCAACACGCACTGCCAGTGGAGGCGGCGGAACAATACTCTCTCTGGCGCGATTTTTGGCGCTGTGGCTCAGTGTAGCCACCTTTCAGTAGGTTGCAGTAGGCACTGGGAGATGAAGAAGCTTGCACAGGATAGAGTAGCATGGAGAGCTGCATCAAACCAGTCTCAGCAGTGAAGACCACAACAACAAGACTGACGCAAGTATATTTTACGAGTTGAACGTTCATTTAGTTTCCATACATCGGTTGGTAGGACATGTTTTGAGGCATCAAGGGATCACAAATTTAGCATTGGAGGGCAGCGTGGAGGGTAAAAATCGTAGAGGGAGACCAAGAGATGAATACACTAAGCAGATTCAGAAGGATGTAGGTTGCAGTAGGTACTGGGAGATGAAGAAGCTTGCACAGGATAGACTAGCATGGAGAGCTGCATCAAACCAGTCTCAGGACTGAAGACCACAACAACAACAACAACATTGGGTTTAGACAGTTTCCGATAATTATGGGAAATAAAATCTAAACTCTGATGTACACATTACGCCATGTATTCTTCCGCGTTTGCTTGAATCTCATTGGATTGCGTTTCACGAGCAGCGGACGCCAAACTGTGACCAGGATACATTTTATTCTGTGTTACACGCATATAAACTGAGCGATAATGCGGGACAACAGCTTTACGGGCGCATGGAACTTGGACAGCACTGGCTGTCAGTTGCATTTTGGACGTAAAAAGAGACGAGCAGCGAAACAATATAGCTTCGAATGTCATTTAATTTTTAAAGAGAATGAAATAATATTCGGCGAAATTCCAGCACTACCGTGCGCTTCTTACATGAGCAGAGGGAAAGCATAAAACGCATTCGTTCTCCTGAAATAGCATTCTAATTACATACCTGAGTTGTGAAAATTCCTAACCCAGGGTTAATATTTCTGACCAAGCTATGTGTGATGCAGAAGGATACTACAGAGATTTCACCATACTGTTGAATAGTGAAGCCACTGAAGATATTAATTACAGTCAGCTTTCTGGTCATCTCTTAGCTCCTTCCTCATTCGAATCCGAGAAATACATTTCAGTTCTGGAACTGTCACCCGCTACGTGGATAACGAAGCCTGTCAACAACAGAATCCACGAAGCCAACCAGGCGCCGCATTTTCTCTTCTTTTTTTGGACATGAGGTCCGCCATTTACGCAGAACACCTTTTTTCTCAGTACCTAAACGTGTTTCGGCACCACTGTGCCATCATCAGTGGGTTTTCGTTTTTATTTATTCTGCAATGTGAACATTTTTGTTAAATTATTATAAAATTATGTGCATTCTTAGTTCAAACAACAGATCATTTCTTTTTGTAAATACCTTTACATTTGTTGTGCATGAATTTTCTGGACCACTTTCGTGTTAATGACTGCAGGTAGCTTGTTATCTGCAACCAAACGATGTTGATGAGAACGTTCTTTGCTGGCAGTTCACCTATCTTCTAGAATGGTCTTAAACGAATACACTACACTCTGCAAGGGCACACTATTTAACACATTCATCTACATCTACATCTACATACATATTCCGCAATCCACCATACGGTGCGTGGCGGAGGGTACCTCGTACCACAACTAGCATCTTCTCTCTCTCTCTTCCACTCCCAAACAGAACGAGGGAATAATAACTGCCTATATGCCTCTGTAAGAGCCCTAATCTCTCTTATCATATCTTTGTGGTCTTTCCGCGAAATATATGTGGTTGCATCAATGACTACAAGTGTAATAAGAAATGCCAAGAAAGGAAGGAAAATATATTTGCTTAACAAGAGTGATAGGGCACAAATCGCAGAATATCTGAGTGACCACCATCAAACGTTCATTTCTGAGGAAGAGGATGTGGAACAAAAATGGAAAAAATTCAGAAACATCGTCCAGTACGCCTTAAATAAGTTCGTACCGACTAAGGTCCAAAGCGAGGGGAAAGATCCACCGTGGTATAACAATCATGTACAAAAGGTACTACGGAAACAAAGAAAGCTTCATCATAGGTTTAAGAGTAGTCGAATCATAGCTGATAAGGAAAAGCTGAACGAAGCGAAAAAGAGCGTAAAGAGAGCAATGAGAGAAGCATTCAACGAATTCGAACATAAAACATTGGCAAACAATCTAAACAAGAACCCTAAAAAGTTTTGGTCATATGTAAAATCGGTAAGCGGATCTAAATCCCCTATTCAGTCACTCGTTGACCACGATGGCACCGAAACAGAGGACGACCGAAGAAAGGCAGAAATACTGAATTCAGTGTTCCGAAACTGTTTCACTGCGGAAAATCGTAACACGGTCCCTGACTTCAGCCGTCGCACGGACGCCAAAATGGAAAATATTGAAATAAACGATATCGGAATTGAAAAACAACTGCTATCACTTAGTAGCGGAAAAGCATCCGGACCAGACGAGATACCCTTAAGATTCTACAGTGATTATGCTAAAGAACTTGCCCCCTTTCTATCAGCAATTTATCGTAGATCGCTGGAAGATCGTAAAGTACCTAGCGACTGGAAGAAAGCGCAGGTCGTTCCCATTTTCAAGAAGGGTCATAAATCAGATGCGAATAATTATAGGCCTATTTCGCTTACGTCAATCTGTTGTAGAATAATGGAACATGTTTTGTGTTCTCGTATTATGACGTTCTTAGATAATACAAATCTCCTTCATCATAACCAACATGGATTCCGCAAACAGAGATCATGTGAAACTCAGCTCGCCCTATTTGCCCAAGAAATTCACAGTGCCGTAGACACTGGCGAGCAGATTGATGCCGTATTCCTGGACTTCAGGAAGGCATTTGATACGGTTCCGCACTTACGTTTAGTGAAAAAAATACGAGCTTACGGAATATCGGACCAGGTTTGTGATTGGATTCAGGATTTCCTAGAAGAAAGAACACAACATGTCATTCTTAACGGTTCAAAATCTGCAGATGTAGAGGTAATTTCGGGAGTACCGCAAGGAAGCGTGATAGGACCTTTATTGTTTACAATATACATAAATGACTTAGTTGACAACATCGGTAGCTCCGTGAGGCTATTTGCAGATGACACGGTTGTCTACAAGAAAGTAGCAACATCAGAAGACTCGTACGTACTCCAGGAAGACCTGCAGAGGATTAATGCATGGTGCGACAGCTGGCAGCTTTCCCTAAACGTAGATAAATGTAATATAATGCGCATACATAGGGGCAGAAATCCATTCCAGTACGATTATGCCATAGGTGGTAAATCATTGGAAGCGGTAACGACCGTAAAATACTTAGGAGTTACTATCCGGAGCGATCTGAAGTGGAATGATCACATAAAACAAATAGTGGGAAAAGCAGGCGCCAGGTTGAGATTCATAGGAAGAATTCTAAGAAAATGTGACTCATCGACGAAAGAAGTAGCTTACAAAACGCTTGTTCGTCCGATTCTTGAGTATTGCTCATCAGTATGGGACCCTTACCAGGTTGGATTGATAGAAGAGATAGACATGATCCAGCGAAAAGCAGCGCGATTCGTCATGGGGACATTTAGTCAGCGCGAGAGCGTTACGGAGATGCTGAACAAGCTCCAGTGGCGGACACTTCAAGAAAGGCGTTACGCAATACGGAGAGGTTTATTATCGAAATTACGAGAGAGCACATTCCGGGAAGAGATGGGCAACATATTACTACCGCCCACATATATCTCGCGTAATGATCACAACGAAAAGATCCGAGAAATTAGAGCAAATACGGAGACGCACAATTCGTGAATGGAACAGGGAAGGGGGGATCAGATAGTGGTACAATAAGTACCCTCCGCCACACACCGTAAGGTGGCTCGCGGAGTATAGATGTAGATGTAGATGTAGATAAGTTGGCGGCAGTAAAATTGTACTGCAGTCAGCCTCAAATGCTGGTTCTCTGAATTTCCTCGGTAGCGATTCACGAAAAGAACGTGTCCTTTCCTCTAGAGACTCCCACCCGAGTTCCTGAAGCATTTCCGTAACACTCGTGTGATGATCAAACCTACCAGTAACAAATCTAGCAGCCCGCCTCTGAATTGATTCTACGTCCTCCCTCAATCCGACCTGATAGGGATCCCAAACGCTCGAGCAGTACTCGAGAATAGGTCGTATTAGTGTTTTATAAGCGGTCTCCTGTACAGATGAACCACATCTTCCCAAAATTCTACCAATGAACCGAAGACGACAATCCGCCTTCCCCACAACTGCCATTACATGCTTGTCCCACTACATATCGCTCTGCAATGCTACGCCCAAATATTTAATCGACGTGACTGTGTCGAGCGCTTACTACTAATGGAGTATTAAGACATTACGGGATTCTTTTCCCTATTCATCTGCATTAATTTATATTTATATATATTTAGAGTTAGCTGCCATTCTTTACACCAATCACAAATCCTGTCCAAGTCATCTTGTATCCTCCTACAGTCACTCAACGACGGCACCTTCCCGTACACCACAGCATCATCAGCAAACAGCCGCACATTGCTATCCACCCTATCCAAAAGATCATTTATGTAGATAGAAAACAATATCGGACTTACCACACTTCCCTGGGTCACTCCAGACGATACCCTCACCTCCGATGAACACTCACCATCGAGGACAACGTACTGGGTTCTATTACTTAAGAAGTTTTCGAGCCACTCACATATTTGGGAACCAATCCCATATGCTCGTACCTTAGTTAGGAGTCTGCAGTGGGGCACCGAGTCAAACGCTTTCCGGAAGGATTATGGCATCCTTCTGATACCCTTCATCCATGGTTCGCAAGACATCATGTGAAAAAAAGGCGAGTTGCGTTTTCGCAGGAGCGATGCTTTCTAAAGCCGTGCTGAGGCGTGGACAGTAACTTCTCTGTTTCAAGGAAATTCACTATATTCGAACTGAGAATATGTTCGAGAATCCTGCAACAAACCGATGTTAATGATATTGGTCTGTAATTTTGAGGATCCGTCCTTCTACCCTTCTTATATACAGGCGTCACCTGCGCTTTTTTCCAGTCGCTCGGGACTTTACTTTGGGCAATAGATTCGCGATAAATGCAAGCTAAGTAAGGAGCCAAAGACACACATACACACACACACACACACACACACACACACACACACACACACACACACACACACAGAAAGGTAAAATGCAAATAAAATTCAAATTTGGCGCCGAACTCTCTGGTGAACAAATGGACACTGACTGGGCTGGGACACATAACAAATCACAATCACACTGTGTTGTGGTGTAGTTAAAAAGTGTTTTACTACGTTATTTGTGGAAAATACTTGTTATAGTTACGTATGAATCACAACATCTCACCATGATGCGGAGAATTTGCCACACGAAAATGCGAAAATAGGCGCGAAAACATCGCGAAAAACTAAATTACGTTCTAGAAGATAGGTTAACTCCCAGCAAAAAAGAAAAAAAAACAAACAAACAACAAATAAAAAAGAAACTCTCATTAACATCGTTTGGTTGCAGATGATAAGCTACCTTTAGTCATTAACACAAAAGTGATCCAGAAAATTTACAAAAAGAAATGATCTGTTGTTTGAACTAAAAATGCACATGATTTTAGAATGATTTAACAAAAATGTTCATGTGGTGTCACCGCCACACACCACACTTGCTAGGTGGTTGCTTTAAATCGGCCGCGGTCCATTAGTACATGTCGGACCCGCGTGTCGCCACTGTCAGTAATTGCAGACCGAGCGCTACCACACGGCAGGTCTAGAGAGACGTACTAGGACTCGTCCCAGTTGTACGGACGACTTTGCTAGCGACTACACTGACGAAGCCTTTCTCTCATTTGCCGAGAGACAGTTAGAATAGCCTTCAGCTAAGTCCATGGCTACGACCTAGCAAGGCGCCATTAACCATTTCTAGAGAGAGTCTCACTTGTATCATCAAGAATGCTGTATACAAATGATGGATTAAAGTTAAGTATTCCAGAAGCTACGTACTTTTCTTTATAGCATTCATTACGTATCCTGTTTCAGACCTAAGCAAGCCTGCGTGAATTAAGCGCGTGCCCTTTCGGCTTCCTCGCCCTGTGTCTAGACTGTCTTGTCTAGACACAACAGTTCACATTGCAGAGTAAATAAAAACGAAAACCCACTGATGATGGCACAGTGGTGCCGAAACATGTTTGGGTACTGACAAGGGAACCTCCCCATCGCACCCCTCTCAGATTTAGTTATAAATTGGCACAGTGGATAGGCCTTGAAAAACTGAATACAGATCTATCTAGAAAACAGGAAGAAGTTGTGTGGAACTATGAAAAAATAAGCAAAATATACAAACTGAGTAGTCCCTGTGCAAGATAGGCAACATCAAGGATAGTGTGAGCTCAGGAGCGCCGTGGTCCCGTGGTTTATTTTCTTTATTTTCGCAAAGTTATGGTCTGTCCGTTCGTTCACTGACGTCTCTGTTCACTGTAATAAGTTTAGTGTCTGTGTTTCGCGACCGCACCGCAAACTTACAGTTTGGAAAATATTCGTTGACCTTGTTATTGAAGTCGCGAGCTATATTTGCTGGATTCATATTGCCCACGGAATACATCTCACGTATTTAATGCACTCTCGTCGAAGGTAGCGAACAGTCAACTGCCAGCCAGGAAGCCTCATTAGCAGGAATACTCTCTCTTCCGCGCGCTGTAGTCGACTGACGTCGTGTGTTTCGATGTGTGTTTAGGTGTAGCGTCCCCATTCTACGGTACAGCTACCTCGCATCGGACGGACGGACGGACCGATAATAATTGTCTGAAAATAAAAAATTAAACTTTTCACTCATCGGAAGACTTGTACCAAGGACCTATCTTTCCGCAGCTGCTCACGCTAACCATGGTTTTTTTTTTCAAGTCATCTTTTTAATTCACCAAAAACAGTAACAAAAATGGCTACAATGAAATGACATAAATAAGGTCACAGATGATTGCAGTCGTGAATTACAGTATTCAAAAAATTAGTCTTTAGCAGTAGCACAATTTAGCACCTTCACTGTCACCTTCAACTGGTGGCAGTTCTTCTTGTGCAGCCGGTTCCTCATCATCATTTCCCAGACCCAAATTACTCATCCAGTAAATGCTTGATGTGTCTTCCTTCCAGGGTAAATTACATGGACAGAAGAGCAGTCCCGAACAGCGACATCGCAAAATATTTCACTGCCGTGTTATTTTTGCCAGTTCCAGCCTTCTAAACGCATCTATAGGGAGTTCAAGATCTTCCTTTATATCAGACACCAGATGTTTCTCGCCATATCCTTGTATCTGCTGTACTACTGATTTATTTTTCATGTGTGACTTGCAGGTGAGGTTAGGGTCGGGAACGTGACCCAACCCATTCCCTCTCTACTAGAAATCCAGTTCCTAACCTATACCCATTCTGTTGAAGACAATTAGGAGCATGTTACCATACTTCTTATTGTGATGGGACCACGGCGCTCCTGAGCTCACACTATCCTTGATGTTGCCTATCTTGCGCATGGACTACTCAGTTTGTATATTTTGCTTATTTTTTTCATATTTCCACACGACTTCTTCCTGTTTTCTCGATTGATCTGTGTTCAGTTTTTCAAGGCCTATCCACTGTGCCAACTTATAACTAAATCTGAGGGGGGGGGGGGGGGGGGGTGCGATGGAGAGGTTCCCCTGTGAGAAAAACGGTGTTTTGCATAACTGGCGGACCTCACATGCAGAATTTTTAACTGCAGACACGGCCAATACAAGGAGCTGCACATCAAAAACATGGATATTTTCTGTTCTTCTTTTCTGACGAGCCGTTGTATATCCCGCCTGCGTTCGGCAGTGACGTGTGAAAAAGCTGCGTGCGTCAGTTCCAGTACGTCTGGCAGCTTAACAGTCTTGTCACTTCTCGGGCCAAATCCCGCACCTTGGCTCCAGATCAGTTCTGTCGGGTTCATAGAGTAACGGTACAGTAGCAAATGTAACAAGCAGCATTTGTATCATGTGCACAATGCTGTGAAAATGGTTGTTTTTCACATTTCTAAGATTCTTATCTACCTCTGTGGTATAAAACAATGGACGTAGTCCGAACAAAGACGATTTGATTTCTCATTTTTGCCTTAAAAATTGTTATGTTTTCTTAATTTAAGCGTCCGCAGCTCGTGGTCGTGCGGTAGCGTTCTCGCTTCCTACGCCCGGGTTCCCGGGTTCGATTCCCGGCGGTGTCAGGGATTTTCTCTGCCTCGTGATGACTGGGTATTGTGTGATGTCCTTAGGTTAGTTAGGTTTAAGTAGTTCTAAGTTCAAGGGGACTCATGACCATAGATGTTAAGTCCCATAGTGCTAAGAGCCATTTCAGCCATTTGTTTTAATCTTAATTTAAGCACCTTTTATGAACAGTCTTTCATTAAGCATCGATAATTAAGAATTTGTATTGCAAATGAAAACAGGAATTTCGCGTCCAATATGCAATTAGAAACAAGAAGATGTGCATTATTCATAAAAAAATGATGTGTTTTATAATTACGAGATGTAGGTATTTCATATTGAACGAGAAAAAAATGTTACTGGAGAGATTCGAACCAACGAACCTTAAACTGTACTCGGATAACATTCTATTACGCTTGCATTATTACTAAACGTATTAACTTTCGACCATAAATATAATAGACTGGCCCTGACGTCATTATCGTGGCTCCAACATCTCTAGGCTAAAGTCACGTGAATGTTGGCAAAACATGGTTGTTTCGTGTTGCGCTTATGACTGTACTCAGCGTTTTGTCGGGGGAAATGGCATTACATTTCAGGTGTAAGTGTTTCTGTGATAGTGCAGATGCGTTTATTGAAATCTGCTGAAGTGACTTTTATATGTTTTTTACACTTGAAATAGAGTATCACGTAAATTAAAGTGTTGAAAGTGATGCCTGTAAAGTAAGACTCATATTACGTTTTGGAAAGTATCTGTGATAATTCGGTTACAGAAGTAAGTATAATCGTTTCTCGTTCCTACTCAAAGGTTCCCTAAGGATGAAAACCGAAGGCAGCTTTGCATACAGGACCTGAAACGGAAAAACTTTAAGCCATCTACACATAGGCGCCTTTTGTATACACAAGTGAGATTATAATAAAGTAAGAGCACCTATAGTCGACACATGAAGAGCATTTTTTTTCTACCTTGTAATACTATTAAATAAATGTAGGCTCCAAAATTATTTTCTGAAACTTCAGAGTCTCACCTTTCATCTAAAATATCATTTTTTTAAACTGATAGTTTAAACTTTTGTAAAAATAGTAGGAACTGAACCTTTGAAGTGCACCTAAAATTGATGCTCTAAAATGGACCTGCTCCTAAAGTCGACAATTTTGGGACCTATAGTTGACATAATTCCCATATTTCATTTTCTTTTATAAGTGACTAGAGCTCAAAACGCGGTGAATCCAATGTTAGAAGTTTTGACACGAGCCCACTCTTACTGTTTAAAAGAATTTTAACGACATTTTACTTTAACTGATAGTTACTAGTAATTTAGTCCCACTGCCCACCAGAGGGGCCTTCGATATATGTTTTAGATTTTATAAATGGTACTGTGAACAAATCCAGGTCAAATGTAGTTCTGACATAATTTTTCGCAAATAAAAAAGTAATTTTTGTTGGAAGCGTTTGGCAGTCAATTGAGAAATGTGGGTAAAATACGATACAAACACAGGATGGCAGACCGCTCATTTGAAATCCCGCCACGTTTTGCCAAGAGTCACGTGGTTTATGTTGGAGCCACACCAGCCCTATAGCTCCTGCACAGCAAGGCCAGTCTACTAGTGTCTAACTATCTATGGTCGAAGGTATCAACTGAATCACATACACTCGCTGGGAAAACTTCAAAGCTAATTATCTCTGTACATTTATGACAGACATTAAGAACACTTTTTAACCGTATCCAACTAGGAAACAGAAAGCCAGCCTCAGACGTTTTTATACTGCGTATTAACAGTGCGACTATCAGAGCACAACGCTCCACAGGCAGTGACTGTACACGATTTTTGAAGTAAAAACTACGTAGCTAAAGTATGATTAAGAAAAACGTTGATGGCTGTTAATACATTCGAATACCTAAAAGTTACATTTAACGTAAGTTACTTATAAGACATCTAATACGTAAGTAGGACCTACCTCAAAGAGCTTAACAACACCAGTGCACGTGTGCTACGGCTTCTGACCAATCAACGCGTTTGTGTTTGTTTAGATCAGGTTTAAGCAGTCGCCAGCGGGCTCGTGCGCATGCGCAGAGCTGAATTCGCGTATGAGCAGTGCTTCGTCCCGCTTGTGACTACTTGGAGCGTGGCTGTTTGCCGTATGAGCAGTAGCAGCGAGTAGCCAGAAGCTACCCGGAAAAATTTTTCTGGCGTGCCTAAGCTGCCAGATTCGCGCATGCGCAGAGCAAGCTAAGTTATAGTGGGGGGGGGGGGGGGGGGGGGGTCCTTCCCCACGTGACCCGTGTATATGTTTCGTGTCTTCGTAATATTGCTGCTCTCTTGATTTACAGCTCCCATGTCAAATGAAATCAAAACAATTATGTGGCCGACGGCCGTCAAGTGAATTATTATACATTCTCATAACCATGAAAGACCAAATTAAGTTAGTAGTTTCAATTTTCTGATTTTATATTATTTCCACGTTATTAGCAAGCAATCATTAATGTATTAATGAAGCTATTTCTGTCTGTTTTATAGAGAAATTTGCTTCTATTAATTTTTTTCCCGCTGAGGCAGTTAGTTTATTTGAAACGAAGTGTTTCATTCCGCATTATTGGCTATTTTTAACCTCGTGCAGTTTCAAGTGCAAATTTTCATTTTCTGGGATGAATGACGTTATACCATAATAAAGAACCAAACATGAGAATACAGTACTGGACCTCCAGGAAAATTGGTATCACGAAAACAACATAGAAAAGCTGAATATCACGTATTTCAGAGTGCATCTGGACATAGAAATGTGCAATTAGAGCGGAATGAAGCGTTTGGTATGGTTTACGAAATCCCGATGCTGGCTGGAGTAGTCTCTGATGTCCTGTTCCTTTTATGACTCTGTAGGGTCTCTTAATGCTATATACGCACGATCATACGTAAACATTGACTTGAAGCTGACTAAGCAGGCAAATTTGGTCAGTAGTTTCGAACTAAATATTTTGTTTCAAACATAATGAGAGCTGTAGCAGAATTTTACAAATCTGCCTTCGGTGAAACAGTGTTTTTCGACCACAAGGCACTTGTCTAGTACTTCCTCTAGGCCTGAAGCTATTTCTCATTTTGTGTTTCCGTCTTGCCATTCTATGGTAAATTGTAGACTGGCAGCATACCTTGTTTTATCGTTTTAACTCCCCACATGGCTTCATATTTATTCCTAGAGTATAATATAAACTGTGACTTGTACAGTTTGAAAGGGTACAGTACCGCCCGACATTGAAAATAGGTACAACATACTTCATTATTTTTGTCAGAACAATACTTTTTTTTTGTAAAATAACTCAATTTCAATTAATACAGCGAAGCCGGATACCAGTGTGGGAAAGAATGACAATTTATTTATTTAACTGATCACATGTGCACTCCCACAAAGTAAATCCCTACGTCCAGTTTGGTGAGATCTTTTGAAATGAATGAATGTATGGTCGTCTGCTAACCACAGATAGTGAATGTGAATATATGATCATCTTTGAGTCGATCCTTTGGCCACCTTTGGTGGGACCAAAGAGATGAAATTTACCTGAGCTCTGAGCGCCTGAAATGTGGCTGACCAACAGGGTAGCAAGGTGCTTCTCCCACTTCGACAGAGGTGCGAGAGGACCTGAAGAATGGCCATGTTTCAGCACTCTGCCACTGGATCTTGTGCTGTTAAGACCTGTTTTAGTTGTGCTCCGTAATGACGAAAGAGTGGAGTCATGGTATGCATGTGGAATATTTAAGAGTAGTTTGAAATAATAATTTCTCTATTTCAGGAACTTTTGTGGGGAGAATTAAATGTCAGGCAGGTAATATTAATGGGATTGTAGTAATCTTCGGAAGTGACCAACGGTCACAATGAAACCACGTGTAGCAATAAGTTGAAATACTTCCGTGTGCTTAAGTTAAGCTGAATCACTAGCGTGTGTACAATAAGTTGAAATATTTAATAAATAGCGTGTGTACCATAAGTTGAAATATTAAGAAATGGCGTGTGCAGGACTTGAAATTAGAGACGAGTACTTCCACGTGGTGAGTACTGTGTGAGTCTCAATCTGTGTATGAGACAAAGGATAAAGAGAAGTACTCGTCCATGGTATCAGTTGAGGACTCTTGTCTGTGATGAATATGTTCTTAATATTACTTTGCGTGTGACGCTAGATTCAAACTCTGAGAGAGAAGCAAGGTGAGTCGGCCGTCTATCTAGCAACGCCACATGGCTTGCATTGCACAGGAAGACGTGCATTTATCTCCAGAGTTCATAGTAGGAAAGTAGAATTACAAAGTGGGGCAGTGTCGTGTGAAACTGGGATAAATATTAATTGAAGTGGGAAAGCTGAAAGTGATAATGTTGTGACTATTCACTGTCTTGTATTTCATATTGTAGTGTGGTGTATGTCATGTAATTTGGGTATGTGTGGTTTGGATGGGAGTGTAGCGAGGTAGTTTCAAAAGGTTAGTGGGTTACGCTTGTTCCTTCTGTACCGCTCGGTCTGGGGGAAAGTTTCGTGATGATGATTGTGAGAGTCGAAGGGCGTGAAATAATAAAAGATCCACCATCCTATCCAGAAAGTGCACTGTAGCGTTAAAATAATTACGAGACCATAATATAGAGATTCACCAATGTAAAGTCATGCCCACTGGGCGGAATTTCTCATGTTATTGTTGTACGTTATAGAATTTGTGTGTTTAGGTTAGAGAATTTATCGGAATAAATAAGATAGTGAAAAGAAAAAGATTGGTGGACTTTTCCAATGAATTGTATGTTGCCATAATGTCCCGAATTTATGATGTGTGTGCCATTCATATTCAGTGCGGTGGCCACGTGTAGACAAAAGCCGTTAAATAAAAAGGAAAGAAAATGTGGTATTGCCAATGCGTAGTGTATAGTCAGAGTTCTATAAATTACTGATAGCCAGATGCGTGTTTCCGTTGCGTACTATTCATACAGGAGGATAATTTGTAACTTAATCGTGAGTACGAGAGTTCATGTTACTCGATAAATAAGAATGAATCCACTCGCTTGGCAGACCACTCATCTTGCAGGCCTGACTGCTTGATGCCACAGTATGAGCAAGGCATGTGGGTGCCTCTCAAGTTTCTTTGTCTCACAGACAACCATGTTAATTTTTTATACATTTTGAGATAGTCATGAAAGTTATTGTCCTTTATTCCGGTGTAAGCTACACAAGAAACTGCCTCTTTTTTTTTTTTTTTTTTTTTTTTTTTTTGCAAGAAATTTGTTTTCCATCCTACTAGCTTTTTGCAATGCTGTGCAGATGTAAACCTGTTCGAAATGCTACATGTTAACAATATTGTATTCGTCGTATTTCTGGTGGAATTTCGTGCGTGGTGGGGCATCACTTGACCATGTGCAGCCCTGTGGCATGTTGTTGAGACGACATTCAGAGTTGTACTTCGAGCAGTTGTTTTAAGATACCCCACCCACATAAAGGATGCAAATAAGGAAGCAGTTCTTGGCAAAATATCATTTCAAAATTAGACTCCACAGCTCGAAGTACCATAAAATTTTCCTAAGGGGTAACTTTGCCAGTTTTTTTTATTAATTCGTACTCAACAATATTGTTATGTAGCATTTCCAACAGGTTTACATCTACACAGCATTGCAAAAAACTAGTAGGATGAATTACAAATTTCTTGCAAAAAAAAGGGAGAGTTTCTTGTGTAGCTTACACCGGAATAAAGGACAATAAATTTCATTTCTATTTCAAAATTTGTAAAAAAGAATTAACAAGGTTGTTTGTGAGGCAAAGAAATTGTACAACAGACAGTTTATATTCTACTCTAGGAATAAATATAAAGCCATGTCTGGAGTTAAAACGATAAAACACGGTATGCTGCCAGTCTACAGTTTAGCATAGAATGGCATTCTATAAATTTAAGATGTAAACACAAATTGAGAAATAGCTTCAGGCCTAGAGTCTTACGACCGAAAAAGACTGTGTTTCACGGAAGGCAGATTTGTAAAATTCTGCTACAGCTGAAACAAAATATTTAGTTCAAAACTACTGACCAAATTTGCCTGCTTAGTCAGCTTCAAGTCAATGTTTATTTATGTTCGTACGTATATAGCATTAAGAGACCTTACAGAGTCATAAAAGGAACAGGACATCAGAGACTACTCCGGCAGCATCGGAATTTCGTAAACCATACTAAAATGCTTCATTCCGTTCTAATTGCACATTTGTATGTCCAGATGCGCTCTGAAGTACCCGATATTCAGCTTTTCTATGTGGTTTTCGTGATACCAATTTTCTTGGGGCTCCAGTACTGTATTCTCACGTTTGGTTCTTTATTATCGTATAATGTCATTCGTCTCAGAAAATGAAAATTTGCGCTTGAAATTGAACGAAGTTGAAAGTAGCCAATACCGCGTAATGAAACACTTCGTTTCAAATAAACTAACTGCCTCGGCGGAAAAAAAATTAATAGAAGCAGATTTCTCTACAAAACTGACAGAAATAGCTTCATTAGGACATTAATAGTTGATTGCTAATAACGTGGAAATAATATAAATCAGAGTTTATAAAGAAAAAAGAAAAACAAGATAAAAAAACTTCGTAAATTAAGTAATAATACGCGCGAAGATGAAAAAGATCAACAACAAAACCTTTCGTCTTTAGACTTTTATCCACGGGTGGTTAACAAAACGGATATTGTATTTGATAATACAGAAGTAGAAATGTTAAATAAGGCATTAAAGTTTAATATTGAGCCGTCATTTAACAAAAAGATCGCGAAAGAAGTAATTGCCCTCACTAAAATGACAACAGAAATTGCCAAATTAAATAATAAGGAAACCGGGCATGTCGGTCATAAGCTACATAAAATAGTAAAAAATGAACTAAATAAGCGAAATAGTGTTAATCGTAAGACTAGAGCAGACCGACTAACTGTCGATTCTATAAATAAAAAGCTTAATGAAGTGAAAGCTATTGCCACGAAAGCGGATACGGGGAATACGGTCGTAATATTAAAAGAGGAGGAGTACGTTTCGAAGACCTTAGCGTTTTTTGTCGAAAAAAGCATTGCGGAAATTCCGAAAGACATAACAGCCAATTTCCAAATTAAATTAAAAAATGTTCTTAAATGCACACACTTCCTGCTGACAGAAGCCGGAAAAAAGATGTGTTATCATGAATCCAACGGCCCCCAAATTAAGATCACAGGTGAAGATACATAAAGATCTGCATCCGGTTCGTCCGATTGTTAACGGTCGAAATAGTCCAGCATATAAAATAACGAAATTGTTGGACCAAATTCTGAAAAAGGCTTACGTGTATAAAAATACCTATTCGGTGCGTGATAGTATGACCATGATAGGTGAAATTAAAGATACGCCAGTCACTGACACCTCCCGTTTGGTTTCGTTGGATGTTAAGAACTTATACTCCAGTGTTCCGGAAATCATTAAGAGAAATTTCCTTAAATACGGTAAAATTTCAACGCAAGAGACAATTGAATTTATTGAACTCCTACAGCTCATTACAAGTTTTAATTACTTTACGTTTAATAACAAATTTTATATTCAGGACGATGGGTTAGCCATGGGGTCCAATATTTCAGGAACTACGGCGGACATTTTTATCAATGACCTTGAAGATAAAGTTCTAAATTCTGACGATAACATTATGGATAAAATTGTTTATTACAAACGTTATGCAGACGACACTCTGTTACTTGTCGATGGTTCCCGTGAGGACATTGAGGAAATAGTAAAAAAGTTCAACGACGTACGCCCGAATCTCGTTGTCGTGCGGTAGCGTTCTCGCTTCCCACGCCCGGGTTCCCGGGTTCGATTCCCGGCGGGGTCAGGGATTTTCTCTGCCTCGTGATGGCTGGGTGTTGTGTGCTGTCCTTAGGTTAGTTAGGTTTAAGTAGTTCTAAGTTCTAGGGGACTGATGACCATAGATGTTAAGTCCCATAGTGCTCAGAGCCATTTTGTCAACGACGTACATAATAAAACAGAATTTACCGTGAAGTATGAAACTGACAATTGTTTACAGTTCCTGGACCTGAATATAAAAAAGCAGCGCAACAAACATGCGTTCTCCGTTTATAGAAAACAAACTACGACTGATGCCGTGATCCCGAATGATTCATGCCATCCGCAGGCTTATAAAGAAGCTGCTTTCCGTAGTCTCGTGCATAGGGCAGTCAGTATACCTATGAACGGAAAAGATAGGGAGACTGAAATTAATACCGTTAATAGCGATGAATAACGGTTACAGAATAGATATGGTTAAAAAACTGTCATGGAAAAGTAATAAGCGCAAAAAGAATAAACCTGATGGAGATAAAGTGAAAAGTATCACGATGCCATACTACGGAACAGTCTCACAAAAGATAGCAAATATTTTTAAGCCATACGATGTTAAAATAGCTTTTCAGACAAATAACCTAGTGAGGTATAGCCTTAAGCACGATATTGGCGAGAAGAAAAATAAGTTTGAAAGATCGGCAGTTTATAAGATTCAGTGCAGAACTTGTGATGCAAAATATGTAGGGCAGACAGGAAGATCATTCGCGATCCGGTATAAAGAACATAAAGATGGGTTCAGGTTAGGAAATTATGACAAATCAGCTGTTGCGAACCATATATATGGAACAGGCCATCCCCTTAAGAGCATAGAAGACAACGTAGAAATATTGCATGTAGAAAAGAAAGGGAGGAAACTTGATTTACTAGAGGAATTCGAGATTATCCATGAAAAGAAACAAAGCAATATTCTAAATGCACAAGACAATTTTAAAGAAATGAGATTTTTTAGCGGGATTTTAGAATTATTTTAGGGTAGGTATGCGACTTTAAACTTGTAGCATGTCACTGACGGAGTGGCGAGAGGCTAACAATAGCAGACCAATGCAATAAGGAAATCAGGCGCCCAATAGCACAGCGTTACCGTCAAGCACACGGCTGCAACCAGCCACAACACCTAGGCACGTCAGTCCACAACAGCTGCCGAGCCGGCACAGTGCGACAGCATACTTGGTAGCTATGGGGCGGCCATCGACTGGTGTCAACAACTTCAATGTAAGACGAGGACCCACAGTCCAATATACTTTTAATTCTGTTTTACTCTATGGACTTCCCAACTATTTGTGATGGTATTTTGTCTTTTTAGTCCGTTTAATTTCATGACATAGACTATACAACCTGATGATGAGAGCATTGTCTCTTGAAACGCGTTGTTAAAATATATGTATAAGAATCGCGGTTGAATGCTAACAGTGATAACCAGTATAACGACAACTGCTACCTCGACTCCATAATGGATTATATTAAATAAATCAGAAGATTGAAACTACTAACTTATTTTAGTATTTCATATTTATGAGTAAACCACGGATTTTTAGTTCGTAAAAAAGTGTGTTTTAGACATCTAAAATAGGCTTCTTCAATAGTTCATTTAGGCTGTATAAAACCTAACATAGGCTCTAGTAAAAATGATGCAGAGAAAATAAAAATAAATTAAAATACACAGTGTAGACAGTATGAACATCTTATTAGTCATTAAAACAAGGTGTAAGAGGTGTATTGTTCATGCGCTGCCTGCGATATGTAAGGTATAAGAAAATCTCTGACCAGAGAGCAGTGTTCACTGCAGTAGGAACTGTGTAGCTGTAGCAGTAAGTTGTTGCTAGTGGCTAGTGTGCAGTCTCCTCTGGTCTGGTCTGGTGTATCATGTTGGCTGGGCCGGTCGCGGTGCAGCGATGTCGGAGACTGAGTATTAATGTATAAGGTAAAAAGCAGCCTCGCGCATATCTAGTAATGTTATCTCAAGTCCCATGTAAATGTTTTAAAAATCTCGTAATAATAATCTTTCTCATAAAAAGTGACTTAACAACCATTCATTTCAATTTAAAGAATTTACAAATTTCTCCCATCCGTGATCATCCTGATTGTTGCAATAGAAAAATGAGAATATTATTCATATTATTTATTAAACTTCCTGTTGGGAAGTTACAAAGGAGAATGAATATTTACACAGTTACAAAATGGCTCTGAGCACTACGGGACTTAACATCTGAGGTCATCAGTCCCCGTAGAACTTAGAACTACTTAAACCTAACTAACCTAAGGGACATCACACACATCCATGCCCGAGGCAGGATTCGAATCTGTCGACCGTAGCGGTCGCGCAGTTCCAGACTGAAGCGCCTAGAACCGCACGGCCACACCGGCCGGCTTACCACAGTTACAGAGCACAGCAATTTACAAAATTAATGTTGAACCGTAACTCAAATATTTTTGACGCTTCACTAGCAAGATAAAGCATCCTTCCGTACAAAAAAGACTGTAGGCAATAGGTTTAATACATTCAGTAGTTTCACATTTCTGACCATAGTTGGCTTCATAACAGTGTGCGATTTGCAGGGGGGATGGGGGGATTTCCCCCCACCCCCCCCCCCCCCCCCCCCCCCCTCTGCATCAGACCATCCCCCTCCTCTGGTTTTAGTTTATGCATCCCTACCTCGG